>NC_133129.1:95352255-95399755 GCF_048418815.1 Hemitrygon akajei | reverse complement strand
AATGCTTCCTCCCCAACACGCCACCACAAAGAAGAGGGCGCTCTCCACAACTGACCTATAGAACATCTTCAGCATCTTCAGTGTGTGAGAGAGAGAGCAGCAGCTGTGTTGCTGTGTGTGAGTGTGTGTGTGTGTGTGTGTGTGTGTGTGTGTGTGTGTGTGAGTGTGTGTGTGTGTGTGTGTGTGTGTGTGTGTGTGTGTGTGAGAGAGAGAGAGAGAGAGAGAGAGAGAGAAAGAAGGAGGACTGTGGTCATGTTGTGGTCTCTGAGTGTGTGTGAGAGCGAGAGAGAGAGGGAGATAAAGAGGATGTATTGTAGTTTGCGTGTGTGTGAGAGAGAGAAGAGGCTGTTGCACTCTACGTGAGTGTGTTTGAGAGTGAAGAGGCTGTGTTGCTGTCTCTGAGTGTGAGACAGAGAGAGAGGGAGATAAAGAGGCTGTATTGTAGTCTGCGTGTGAGAGAGAGAGCGAGCAGAGCTGTGTTGCAGTATGTGTGTGCATGTGTGTGTGTGTCTGTGTGCCTGTGTGTGTGCGCGCACGCATGAGAGAGAGAGAGAAGAGGCTGTTGCACTCTACGTGTGTGTGTTTGAGAGTGAAGAGGCTGTGTTGCTGTCTCTGAGTGAGAGAGAGAGAGAGAGAGCAGGAGCTGTGTTGCTGTGTGTGTGTGTGTGTGTGTGTGTGTGTGTGTGTGTGTGTGTGTGTGTGTGTGTGTGTGTGTGTGTGTGTGTGTGTGT
This sequence comes from Hemitrygon akajei, assembly GCF_048418815.1. Taxonomy (NCBI): domain Eukaryota; kingdom Metazoa; phylum Chordata; class Chondrichthyes; order Myliobatiformes; family Dasyatidae; genus Hemitrygon; species Hemitrygon akajei. Next base: position 95,399,024 of record NC_133129.1, on the reverse strand, counting down.
GTGTGTGTGAGTGTGTGTGTGTGTGAGAGAGAGAGATAGAGCAGGAGCTGTGTTGCTGTGTGTGTGTGTGGGTGTGAGTGAGTGAGTGTGTGTGTGTGTGTGTGTGTGTGTGAGAGAGAGAGAGAGAGAAAGAAGGAGGACAGAGGTCATGTTGTGGTCTCTGTGTGTGTGAGAGAGAGAGAGAGCAGGAGCTGTGTTGCTGTGTGTGTGTGTGTGTGTGAGAGAGAGAGAGAGAGAGAGAGAGAGAGAGGCTTTGCTCTCTACGTGTGTGTGTTTGAGAGTGAAGAGGCTGTGTTGCTGTCTCTGTGTGTGAGACAGAGAGAGAGAGGGAGATAAAGAGGATGTATTGTAGTCTGTGTGAGAGAGAGAGCAGGAGCTGTGTTGCAGTGTGTGTGTGTTTGTGTGTGACAGATAGAGAGAGAGAAGGAAGGAGGACAGAGGTCATGTTGTGGTCTCTGAGTGTGTGAGAGAGAGAGAGAGCAGGAGCTGTGTTGCTGTGTGTGTGTGTGTGTGTGTGTGGGAGAAGAGGGCTTTGCAGTCTCCATGTGTGTGAAAGAGAGGCAGAGAGAGAGAGGAGAGCCTGTTGCACTGTGTGTGTGTGTAAGAGAGAAAGAAGAGGCTGTTCTGCATCTTGTGTGTGTGTGTGTGTGTGTGTGTGTGGGAGAAGAGGGCTTTGCAGTCTCCATGTGTGTGAAAGAGAGGCAGAGAGAGAGAGGAGAGCCTGTTGCACTCTGTGTGTGTGTGTGTAAGAGAGAGAGATGAGGCTGTTCTGCATCTTGTGTGTGTGTGGGAGGGGCAGAGAGAGAGCGAAGATGTTGTTCCACTCTACATGTGTGTATTTGAGAGTGAAGAGGCTGTGTTGCTGTCTCTGTGTGTGTGTGTGAGAGAGAGAGAGAGGGAGATAAAGAGGATGTATTGTAGTCTGTGTGTGAGAGAGAGAGAGAGAGAGGGAGATAAAGAGGATGTATTGTAGTCTGTGTGTGAGAGAGAGAGAGAGCAGGAGCTGTGTTGCTGTGTGTGTGTGCGTGTGTGTGTGTGTGTGTGTGTGTGTGTGTGTGTGTGTGTGTGTGTGTGTGTGTGTGTGTGTGTGTGGGAGAAGAGGGCTTTGCAGTCTCCATGCGTGTGAAAGAGAGGCAGAGAGAGAGAGAGAGGAGAGCCGGTTGCACTCTGTGTGTGTGTGTGTGTGTGTGTGTAAGAGAGAGAGAGGCTGTTGCTCTCTACGTGTGTGTGTGTTTGAGAGTGAAGAGGCTGTGTTGCTGTCTCTGTGTGTGAGTGAGAGAGAGAGTGAGATAAAGAGGCTGCATTGTAGTCTGTGTGTGTGTGAGAGAGAGAGCAGGAGCTGTGTTGCCGTGTGTGTGTGTGTGTGTGTGTGTGTGTGTGTGTGTGTGTGTGTGTGTGTGTGTGTGTGTGTGTGTGTGTGTGTGTGTGTGAGAGAGAGAGAGAGCAGGAGCTGTGTTGCTGTGTGTGTGTGTGTGTGGGAGAAGAGGGCTTTGCAGTCTCTATGTGTGTGAAAGAGAGGCAGAGAGAGAGAGGAGAGCCGGGTGCACTCTGTGTGTGTGTGTAAGAGAGAGAAGAGGCTGTTCTGCATCTTGTGTGTGTGGGGGATGGGCAGAGAGAGAGGGAGAGAGAGAGCGAAGATGTTGTTCCACTCAACGTGTGTGTGTTTGAGAATGAAGAGGCTGTGTTGCTGTCTCTGAGTGTGAGACAGAGAGAGAGAGTGAGCAGGAGGTGTGTTGCTGTCTGTGTGTGTGTGCATGGGAGTAGAGGGTTTTGCACTCTGTGTGTGTGTAAGAGAGAGAAGAGGCTGTTCTGCATTCTCTGTGTGTGTGTGAGAGGGGCAGAGAACAGTCTGTGTTGCTGTGTGTGTGTGTGTGTGTGTGTGTGTGTGTGTGTGTGTGTGTGTGTGTGTGTGTGTGTGTGTGTGTGTGTGTGTGGGAGAGAGATAGAGAGGTTCTATTATACTCTGCATGTGTGTGTGAGAGAGAGAGATTGTGTTATACACTGTATGTGTGTGTGTGTGAGAGGGATAGACAGATTTGTTTTAGAGTCTGTGTGTGAGAGAGAGAGGTGCTACAGTCTGCATGTGTGTGTGTGTGTGTGTGTGAGGCAGAGAGGTTGTACTACCGTCTCTGTATTTACATGTCTGTGTGAGGTTGTGTATTGTCCTTTGGGTGTTTGTGTTACAGTGTGAAGTTGTGTTACTCTCTGTGCATGTGTGTGTATGAGAGAGAGGGACAACAGAGGTGTGTTACAGTCTGGGTATGTGTATGTGAGAGAGAGGTTGTGTTACAGGCTTTGTCTGTTTGTGTGTGTGCGTGAGAGAGGGATGTTGTGTTATGGTCTGTGCATGTGAAACAGGCTGTGTTACTGTGTGTGTATTTGTGTATGTTAGGTTGTGTTACAGTCTGTGTGTAAGAGAGAGGAGAGAGAGGGGTTGTGTTACAGGGTGTGTGTGAGAGAGAGAGAGGGAGTTTGTGTTGGTGTGTGTGTATTTGTGTGGGGGGAGAGAGTGAGGGAAAGAGACTGAGAAGTTGTGTATGGTCTGTGTGAGAGAGAGAGAGAGAGGTTGTGTGTGTGTGGGGGGTGGAGAGAGACAGAGTGAGAGGTTGTGTTACGGTCTGTGTGAGAGAGAGAGAGGTTGTGTGTGTGTGGGGGGTGTGGAGAGAGACAGACTGAGAGGTTGTGTTACGGTCTGTGTGTGAGAGAGAGAGAGGTTGTGTGTGTGTGGGGGGGGGTGGAGAGAGACAGAGTGAGAGGTTGTGTTACGGTCTGTGAGAGAGAGAGAGAGGTTTTGTGTGTGTGTGGGGGGTGGAGAGAGACAGAGTGAGAGGTTGTGTTACGGTCTGTGAGAGAGAGAGAGAGGTTGTGTGTGTGGGGGGGGTGTGGAGAGAGACAGAGTGAGAGGTTGTGTTACGGTCTGTGTGAGAGAGAGAGGTTGTGTGTGTGTGGGGGGTGTGGAGAGAGACAGAGTGAGAGGTTGTGTTACGGTCTGTGTGAGAGAGAGAGAGAGGTTGTGTGTGTGTGGGGGGTGTGGAGAGAGACAGACTGAGAGGTTGTGTTACGGTCTGTGAGAGAGAGAGAGAGGTTGTGTGTGTGTGGGGGGTGTGGAGAGAGACAGAGTGAGAGGTTGTGTTACGGTCTGTGTGAGAGAGAGAGAGAGGTTGTGTGTGTGTGGGGGGTGTGGAGAGAGACAGACTGAGAGGTTGTGTTACGGTCTGTGAGAGAGAGAGAGAGGTTGTGTGTGTGTGGGGTGTGGAGAGAGACAGACTGAGAGGTTGTGTTACGGTCTGTGTGTGTGAGAGAGAGAGAGGTTGTGTGTGTGTGGGGGGTGGAGAGAGACAGAGTGAGAGGTTGTGTTACGGTCTGTGTGAGAGAGAGAGAGGTTGTGTGTGTGGGGGGGGTGTGGAGAGAGACAGAGTGAGAGGTTGTGTTACAGTCTGTGTGAGAGAGAGAGAGGTTGTGTGTGTGTGGGGTGTGGAGAGAGACAGAGTGAGAGGTTGTGTTACGGTCTGTGTGAGAGAGAGAGAGGTTGTGTGTGTGTGGGGTGTGGAGAGAGACAGAGTGAGAGGTTGTGTTACGGTCTGTGTGAGAGAGAGAGAGAGAGAGAAAGAGGGTGTGTGTGTGTGTGGGGGGCGTGGAGAGAGACAGACTGAGAGGTTGTGTTACGGTCTGTGTGAGAGAGAGAGAGGTTGTGTGTGTGGGGGGTTGTGGAGAGAGACAAAGTGAGAGGTTGTGTTACGGTCTGTGTGAGAGAGAGAGAGGTTGTGTGTGTGTGTGTGGGGGGCGTGGAGAGAGACAGACTGAGAGGTTGTGTTACGGTCTGTGTGTGAGAGAGAGAGGTTGTGTGTGTGTGTGTGTGTGTGTGGGGTGGAGAGAGACAGAGTGAGAGGTTGTGTTACGGTCTGTGTGAGAGAGAGAGAGGTTGTGTGTGTGTGGGGGGTGTGGAGAGAGACAGACTGAGAGGTTGTGTTACGGTCTGTGTGAGAGAGAGAGAGAGAGAGGTTGTGTGTGTGGGGGGTGGAGAGAGACAGAGTAAGAGGTTGTGTTACGGTCTGTGTGAGAGAGAGAGAGAGGTTGTGTGTGTGTGTGGGGGGGTGGAGAGAGACAGAGTAAGAGGTTGTGTTACGGTCTGTGTGAGAGAGAGAGAGAGGTTGTGTGTGTGGGGGGGGGTGTGGAGAGAGACAGATTGAGAGGTTGTGTTACGGTCTGTGTGAGAGAGAGAGAGAGGTTGTGTGTGTGGGGGGGGGGTGTGGAGAGAGACAGACTGAGAGGTTGTGTTACGGTCTGTGTGAGAGAGAGAGAGGTTGTGTGTGTGTGGGGGAGGGTGGAGAGAGACAGAGTGAGAGGTTGTGTTACGGTCTGTGTGAGAGAGAGAGAGAGAGAGGTTGTGTGTGTGTGGGGTGTGGAGAGAGACAGAGTGAGAGGTTGTGTTACGGTCTGTGTGAGAGAGAGAGAGAGGTTGTGTGTGTGTGGGGGGGGTGGAGAGAGACAGAGTGAGAGGTTGTGTTACGGTCTGTGTGTGTGAGAGAGAGAGAGGTTGTGTGTGTGTGGGGGGCGTGGAGAGAGACAGAGTGAGAGGTTGTGTTACGGTCTGTGAGAGAGAGAGAGAGAGGTTGTGTGTGTGTGGGGTGTGGAGAGAGACAGAGTGAGAGGTTGTGTTACGGTCTGTGAGAGAGAGAGAGAGGTTGTGTGTGTGGGGGGTGTGGAGAGAGACAGAGTGAGAGGTTGTGTTACGGTCTGTGAGAGAGAGAGAGAGGTTGTGTGTGTGGGGGGTGTGGAGAGAGACAGACTGAGAGGTTGTGTTACGGTCTGTGAGAGAGAGAGAGAGGTTGTGTGTGTGTGTGGGGGGTGTGGAGAGAGACAGAGTGAGAGGTTGTGTTACGGTCTGTGTGAGAGAGAGAGAGGTTGTGTGTGTGGGGGGTGTGGAGAGAGACAGAGTGAGAGGTTGTGTTACGGTCTGTGAGAGAGAGAGAGAGGTTGTGTGTGTGGGGGGGTGTGGAGAGAGACAGACTGAGAGGTTGTGTTATGGTCTGTGTGAGAGAGAGAGAGGTTGTGTGTGTGGGGGGTGTGGAGAGAGACAGACTGAGAGGTTGTGTTACGGTCTGTGTGAGAGAGAGAGCGGTTGTGTGTGTGTGGGGGGTGGAGAGAGACAGACTGAGAGGTTGTGTTACAGTCTGTGTGAGAGAGAGAGAGGTTGTGTGTGTGTGGGGGGTGTGGAGAGAGACAGACTGAGAGGTTGTGTTACGGTCTGTGTGAGAGAGAGTGAGGTTGTGTGTGTGTGGAGGGTGGAGAGAGACAGAGTGAGAGGTTGTGTTACGGTCTGTGTGAGAGAGAGAGAGAGAGGTTGTGTGTGTGTGGGGGTGGAGAGAGACTGAGTGAGAGGTTGTGTTACGGTCTGTGAGAGAGAGAGAGGTTGTGTGTGTGTGGGGGTGGAGAGAGACTGAGTGAGAGGTTGTGTTACGGTCTGTGTGAGAGAGAGAGAGGTTGTGTGTGTGTGGGGTGTGGAGAGAGACAGACTGAGAGGTTGTGTTACGGTCTGTGTGAGAGAGAGAGAGGTTGTGTGTGTGGGGGGTGTGGAGAGAGACAGAGTGAGAGGTTGTGTTACGGTCTGTGAGAGAGAGAGAGAGGTTGTGTGTGTGGGGGGGTGTGGAGAGAGACAGACTGAGAGGTTGTGTTATGGTCTGTGTGAGAGAGAGAGAGGTTGTGTGTGTGGGGGGTGTGGAGAGAGACAGACTGAGAGGTTGTGTTACGGTCTGTGTGAGAGAGAGAGCGGTTGTGTGTGTGTGGGGGGTGGAGAGAGACAGACTGAGAGGTTGTGTTACAGTCTGTGTGAGAGAGAGAGAGGTTGTGTGTGTGTGGGGGGTGTGGAGAGAGACAGACTGAGAGGTTGTGTTACGGTCTGTGTGAGAGAGAGTGAGGTTGTGTGTGTGTGGAGGGTGGAGAGAGACAGAGTGAGAGGTTGTGTTACGGTCTGTGTGAGAGAGAGAGAGAGAGGTTGTGTGTGTGTGGGGGTGGAGAGAGACTGAGTGAGAGGTTGTGTTACGGTCTGTGAGAGAGAGAGAGGTTGTGTGTGTGTGGGGGTGGAGAGAGACTGAGTGAGAGGTTGTGTTACGGTCTGTGTGTGTGAGAGAGAGAGAGAGAGAGAGAGAGAGAGAGAGAGAGAGAGGTTGTGTGTGTGTGGGGGGTGGAGAGAGACAGAGTGAGAGGTTGTGTTACGGTCTGTGTGAGAGAGAGAGAGGTTGTGTGTGTGGGGGGGGGGTGTGGAGAGAGACAGAGTAAGAGGTTGTGTTACGGTCTGTGAGAGAGAGAGAGAGAGAGAGAGAGGTTGTGTGTGTGGGGGTGGAGAGAGACTGAGTGAGAGGTTGTGTTACGGTCTGTGTGAGAGAGAGAGAGGTTGTGTGTGTGTGGGGGGTGGAGAGAGACAGAGTGAGAGGTTGTGTTACGGTCTGTGAGAGAGAGAGAGAGGTTGTGTGTGTGGGGGGGGTGTGGAGAGAGACAGAGTGAGAGGTTGTGTTACGGTCTGTGTGAGAGAGAGAGAGGTTGTGTGTGTGTGGGGGGGGGGAGAGAGACAGAGTGAGAGGTTGTGTTACGGTCTGTGAGAGAGAGAGAGAGGTTGTGTGTGTGGGGGGTGTGGAGAGAGACAGAGTGAGAGGTTGTGTTACGGTCTGTGTGAGAGAGAGAGAGAGAGGTTGTGTGTGTGGGGGGTGGAGAGAGACAGAGTGAGAGGTTGTGTTACGGTCTGTGTGAGAGAGAGAGAGGTTGTGTGTGGGGGGGGTGGAGAGAGACAGAGTGAGAGGTTGTGTTACGGTCTGTGTGAGAGAGAGAGAGGTTGTGTGTGTGGGAGGGGGTGTGGAGAGAGAGAGTGAGAGGTTGTGTTACGGTCTGTGTGTGAGAGAGAGAGAGAGGTTGTGTGTGTGGGGGGTGGAGAGAGACAGAGTGAGAGGTTGTGTTACGGTCTGTGAGAGAGAGAGAGAGGTTGTGTGTGTGGGGGGTGTGGAGAGAGACAGAGTGAGAGGTTGTGTTACGGTCTGTGTGAGAGAGAGAGAGGTTGTGTGTGTGGGGTGTGGAGAGAGACAGAGTGAGAGGTTGTGTTACGGTCTGTGAGAGAGAGAGAGAGAGGTTGTGTGTGTGGGGGGTGGAGAGAGACAGAGTGAGAGGTTGTGTTACGGTCTGTGAGAGAGAGAGAGAGGTTGTGTGTGTGGGGGGTGGAGAGAGACAGAGTGAGAGGTTGTGTTACGGTCTGTGAGAGAGAGAGAGAGGTTGTGTGTGTGGGGGGGTGGAGAGAGACAGAGTGAGAGGTTGTGTTACGGTCTGTGAGAGAGAGAGAGAGGTTGTGTGTGTGGGGGGTGTGGAGAGAGACAGAGTGAGAGGTTGTGTTACGGTCTGTGAGGGAGAGAGAGAGGTTGTGTGTGTGTGGGTGGTGTGGAGAGAGACAGAGTGAGAGGTTGTGTTACGGTCTGTGTGAGAGAGAGAGAGAGAGGTTGTGTTACGGTCTGTGTGTGTGTGTGTGTGTGTGTGTGAGAGAGAGAGAGAGAGAGAGAGAGAGAGAGAGAGAGAGAGAGAGAGAGAGAGAGAGGTTGTGTGTGTGTGGGGGTGTGGAGAGAGACAGAGTGAGAGGTTGTGTTACGGTCTGTAAGAGAGTGAGAGGTTGTGTTACGGTCTGTGTCAGGATCTCTCTCCACATCCGCCTCTGTGCTGTAGGTAAGTTAAACAACTAAAGTCTGCCGCAAAAAGCAGTCAGTTCAAGTTCGTTGACTGCATCATAATAACCATTTTCTTCATATACAGATTTATTATACAATAAAGCCGATTGAAGCGTTTTAAAAGAAGTGTTTCCTTCTAACTTACCACATGCCTGTTTTACGTAACCGAGGTAGCCGAGTAAAGGTTCAGCTCTTTGCTGAGGTACTTTACCCTTTACTTTGATATTTACAGTGCATTCCACTTAGAAACAGTAAAGAGAGAGAGAACAACGACCTCTTGGTCAGTGCACAGCGGCTTCACTCCCCAAACTTCAATCGGCTTCGCTCGGGAGCATGACATTTTGCTTCTGAGCCTAAGGGGATTCACAACGATAACAAGAACACAAAATGCCGGAGGAACTCTGCAGGTCAGGCAGCATCTATGGTGAGGAATAAGCAGTCGACGTTCCGGGCCGAGACTCCTCCTAAATCCCGAAGGTCATTTGCTGCCCAGCCTATTTAACCCCCCTATATTCTTTTTGTGTGTTGTATTGGATTTCCAACATTTGCAAGGATGTTGCCTAGACTTGAGGATCTGAGTTATAGGGAAAAACTTGAAGAGGTTGGAACTTTATTCCCTAGAATGTAGCAGAATGAGAGGAGATTTGATAGAGGGATACAGAATCATGAGGGGTATAAATAGGGGTCGGGTGGCGTGGTGGAGATACGTTTCTACCAAAGGAGGAGTAAGGAGCTCCTGTTGGGGTCTGTATACAATTCCCATCAGGGTATTTTTACCCTTGCAGTTCCTTAGCTCTATCCATAAAGATTCAACACCATCCAACCCTATGTCACTGCTTTCTAATAATCTGAATTCCTTTTTTCACTAACAGAGCAATGCCTCTTGCCTGTCCTTTCAATACAGCGTGTACCCTTGGACATTAAGCCCCCAGGTATAATCTTTCAGCTATGATTCTGTGATGCCTACAACATCATACTTGCCAATCTGCAGCCGTGCTGCGTTCATCGACCTTATTCTGTATGCGTGCTTTTGGTCCGGTATTCACCCTCTCCAATCAATAGACAGTAGACAATAGGTGCAGGAGTAGGCCATTTGGCCCTTCGAGCCAGCACTGCCATTCAATGTGATCACGGCTGATCAGCTACAATCAGTACCCCGTTCCTGCCTTCTCCTCATATCCCTTGACTCCGCTATCTTTAAGAGCTCTATCTAACTCTTTCTTGAAAGCATCCAGAGAATTGGCCTCCACTGCCTTCTGAGGCAGAACATTCCATAGATCCACAACTCTCTGGGTGAAAAGGTTTTTCCTGAACTTTGTTCTGAATGGCCTACCCCTTATTCTTAAACTGTGGCCTCTGGTTCTGGACATCGGGAGCATGTTTCCTGCCTCTAATGTGTCCAATCCCTTAATAATCTTATATGTTTCAATCAGATCCCCTCTCATCCTTCTAAATTCCAGTGTATACAAGTCCGGTCGCTCCAATCTTTCAACATATGACAGTCCCGCCATCCCGGGAATCAACCTCATGAACCTACGCTGCACTCTCTCAATAGCAAGAATGTCCTTCCTCAAATTTGGAGACCAAAACTACACACAATACTCCAGGTGGGGTCTCACCAGGGCCCTGTACAACTGCAGAAGGACCTCTTTACTCCTATACTCAATTCCTCTTGCTGTGAAGGCCAACATGCCATTAGCTTTCTTCACTGCCTGCTGTACCTGCATGCTTACTTTCAGTGACTGATGAACTTGATGCATCACGCTCAACCTAACTGTCTGAGGCCTTACCAACATCTGATTCTTATCAACATGTTGGTAAGAATCTTCATGTCACGTTCATATTTTTAGCTTGTTTATTTATTTCCCTTTTTGTTGTCGTCTTTTGAACTTTTGTTGTTGGGGACAGTCTTTCATTGATCCATTGTGTTTCTTGTATTTACTGAGTATGCCTGCAAGAAAATGAATCTCAGGGATGTATATGGGGACATATATGTACTTCGTTAATAAACTTTCTTTGAACTTTGAAAAATACTGAGGTGGTGTTAGTGTGTGAATGGGTGAAATCTGATGGTGGGGGAGGAGGGAAGAATCTGGTCTGAAAACATTATATAATTATGAGGCTTGTAGACAGTTGAAGTCTATATCGCCAGGGTAGAAATGCCAAATGCTGGAGTTAAGGTGAGAGGTGGTAGTTTAAAGGGTATGTGAGTACGTGTGTGTGGGGGGGCAAGTTTTTTTTCCACAAAGAGTGCAAGGTGCATGAATTGGAGCTGAGGAGGTGGTGGAGGCAGATACCATCGTGGCATTTAAGGGGCTTTCAGATAGGCACGCGAATATGCAGAGAACGGAAAGATATGGACCATTTATATCTTAGAATGGTAGAAGGGATTTAGTTTAATTGGGAATCACTTGCTTAATTAGCTTGGCATAGCATGATGGGCCGAGGGACCAGTTCCACTGCTGTATGTTCTTTCACCTTTGAGTGTCTCTCTCATCATCAGGGGGTGGACGGTCGAACGAGCAGTCGGTGCATATCACTAACTCCAGACAGACAATCTCTGAAGAGTGTTGATGATGGTTGGGATCACCCATTCTCAAGGTGTAGCATCTGCTTAGCCTCCCCAACCCCCCCTTCCCAATCAGGGTCACGTGAAGCCATGGGAGTAGGTGGTGGATGCTCGTATCACAGGCCCTGGTTACATGACCACTGACCCCAGGCAGACAATCTCTAAAGATTGTGGCTGGGGTCACCCGTCATGTAAAGACACTGCCCAGAAGAAACCACTTCTGCAGAAAAATTTGCCACGAACAATCGTGGTCGTGGAAAGGCTGTGCTTGCCCACGTCATACGACAAGGCACATAGGCAACAACAATCCTCATAACCACAATCTCCCTGCCCTGGAAAAAAATGGCAGGATCTATGGAGGAAACTAAACCACTGATGCTTCAGGCTGAGACCCTTCATTAGGATGAAGTCAGATCAGATGCCCTGATGAAGGATCTCGGCCTGAAACAAAAGGCTGACCCACTGAGTTCTTGCAGCTTTTTGTACGGGTTGATTGAGACTTCCAGCATCTGCAGTCTTGTTTGTGTCTCTATACTAGCTCCACTCCTCTCGCTACAGACACTGCCGAATCTGCAGAGTATTTTCAGCACTTGCTGTCTTGATTTTGGATTTCCAGCATTTGTAGTCACTTGCCTTTAGAAAACGAGAGATAGAGAGAGAAAGAGAGGTAGAGATATAGAGTAAGAGATAGAAAGATAGAGATAAAGAGATAGATGTAAGGAGTTAGAGATAGAGAGACAGAGATGGAGAGAGATAGAGAGAGTGAGAGAGATAGAGAGAGTGAGAGAGTTAGCGAAATGTGTGACCCAAACCTTGCTGTTGTATGATTTAAAATGAGCAACACTTGTTTTTATTTGCAAGTGGTAGAACTTTGAAACTCGGTGACACGAGGTGAGAGTAGGGAAGAGAATGCAAAGAGACTTCAAAGGTCTGTGGACTTCTGTGAAGTGACTGAAACATGGTAGACCACATTTGATGCTAAAAGAGGGATGAGATTTACACTTTGATGTACAAAACTACAGAGTAGTTTTTTATATAAAACAGTGACAGATTGAGAAACATTGATGAGCCTCAGTAAACAAACATCTCCTGTAATTACTACCGATGGTGGGGAGTCTAGTTTGCATACAAAAGGGCACACTTGCTGCACAGGTCCAACAGGGATCTCCTCTTTGGCTGAGGTGCTTGTAACCAGAAGTCACGTCACAGGTGAGTTAGTTAGTTACTGTCTGTCGGTGTTGCAAACAGCCATGAAGATCCTCCATCTTTGTCTGTCTTTGGCCATCTTTTCTATTGTGCCCCAGGTGTGGTTTACGGTCCTCATTTCAGCCTCTATGGTATGGAGCCAAGTTGTTTTTGGTGTCCCGTGTTTGAAGGCTCATGGTGTGGAATGATGACAGCTTGGGTACATGGTTTGTACATTCCAAAAGCCAATTTTAGTCTTGGTCTTGGTGGTGTGCAGAGTTTCCTTCCTGAGCTTCCTCGTGGTTTTCACTACTGTCAGTCATGCAAGTCCTGAATGGAGACTTGTGAATACCATCACACTCAGATATCGAAGGATTCTTCATTGTTGTTTCTGTAACAAAATGTTTTGACCAGTCGGGGATGTTAGCCCTGAACTGAATCCCCAAACCTGGAGGACCAATGGACCAGTCTTGGTCTGGCCTTTGGCCTATTTGGCATGGGTGATTTTACCACGAGCCAATGCACAAGGCTCTGAGTCCAGCCAACATGGCTGTCTGGGTCACTGAGGCACACAATCCTCCAAACCACGACAAAGTTGTGGTTCTCTTGGAAGCACGTCACAGGTAAAAAGACCCATGAAAAGATGAAGTGTTTCATTAGGGAAAGGATGATGAATGTTTGGAGCAACACACCAAAAAGCTGGAGGAACTCAGCAGGTCAAGCAGCATCTATGGAGAGGAATAAAGAGCCCATGTTTTAGGCCAAGACCCTTCATCAAGACTGGAAAAGAAGGGGGAAAATATTAGAATAAGAAGGTAGTGGGAGGGGAAGTAGTACAAACTAGAAGGTGATAGGTGAAGCCGGGTGTGTGGGGGAGGGAAGGATGAAGTAAGAAGCTGGAAGGTGATAGGTGGAAAAGGTAAAAGGCTAAAGATGGAATCTGACTGGAGAGGAGAGTGCACCATGGGAGAAAGGGATGGAAGATGGACACTGGAAGTGGGAGTGGGGGAGTAACAGGGAGATGAGAAGAGGTAAGAGGGGAGCCAGAGTGAGGGATCAAAGAAGAGGGGTAAACATTTCCATCATCTATACAATCTTGTGTTTACAAATGTTTAGAATCCATTTTGGGTTGCTTTTCCTGGCTAAGTGGAGACCTGATCGAAGTTTTTAAATTATGAGAGGCAGAAATAAAATCAGAATCTTTCTCCCAGGACAGAAAGGTCAAATACTAGAGGACTTGTATTTAAGGTGAGTGGAGGAAAGTTTAGGGGAGATGTCAGAGGTAGATTTTCTTCTGCACAGAGAACAGTGGGAATCTGAATAGGCTGCATACATTCAACCTGGTGCTTAGGAGGACGTTAGACAGATATGTGAATATAGATACCGGTAGATGGAAGATAGATAGAATTGTACAGCCCTTCAGCCCACGATGTTATGCAGAACCAGCTAAAGGTAAACCAAAACACCCAATAACTTATCCCTCCTACCTACACCATGTCCATATCCCTCCATCTTCCTCATCTTGCCTCTAATGTATTTGCCTCTACTACCCTACCAGGCAGCGCATTCCAGGCATCCACTACTCTCTGAGTAAAAACCTTACCACTCATATCCCCTTTGAACCTACCCCTCTTGCCTTCAATACATGCCCTCTGGTATTAGACACTGAGAAACAGATACTCCCTGCCTACTCTATCTACGTCTCTCATAATCTTATAAAACTCTATCAGATGTCCCATCAGCCTCCACTGCTTCAGAGAAAAGAACCCGAGTTTGCCCAGCTTCTCATGATGAGATATGCCCTCTAAACCAGGTAGCGTTCTGGTAAACCTCTTCTGCACCCTCTCCAAAGCCCCAACATCCTTCCTATAGTGAGGCAACCAGAACTATATGCAAAACTCCAGATATGGCCTAACTAGAGTTTTATAAAGTTACAACATAACCCCTCGAATTTTGAACTCAATGCCTCAACTAATAAAAGCAAGCATTCCATAAGCCTTCCTAACCACCCTATTGACCTTTGCAGCCACCTTCAAGGAGCTCTAAAATTGGATCCCAAGATCTCTCTGCTCAGCAAAACTGTTAAGGATCTTGCCCTCAACAGTGTACTGTCTCCTTGCATTTGACCTACCGAGGTGCAACATCTCACATTTATCTGGATTAAGCTCCACCTGCCATTTCTCTGCCCGTATCTCCAAACGATCTATATCACTCTGTACGCTTTGCCAGTTTTCTATACATTCCACAACTCCAGCAATCTTGGTAACACCTGCAGACTTACTAACCCACCCATCTACACTTTCATCCAGGTCATTTATATGTATCACAAACAGCAGAGGTCCCGGCACAGATCCCTGCGGGACAGGCCTCCAGCTCAAATAAGTCCCTTCAACCACCATCCTCTGTCTTCGATGTGCAAGCCAGTTCGGAATCCAAACATCCAATTCACCATAGACCCCGTGCGTCTTAACCTTCTGGATTAGTTTCACATGAGGGACTATGTCAAACACCTTTCTAAAGTCCATGTAGACAACACCTGCTGCTCTACCTTCATCAATCTCTCTCATCACCATGTCAAAACACTCAGTCAAGTTGGTAAGACGTGACCTGCCCTGCACATAGCCATGCTGACTCTTCCTAATAAGGCCATGGGTTTCCAAATGCTCATAAATCCTAACCCTAAGAATTGTCTCCAGCAATTTCCATAGAACTGAGGTGAGACTCACCAGTCTATAGCTCCCAGGATTTTCCCTTGTTCCCTTCTAAGATAGAGGTACCACATTAGCCACTTGCGAGTCCTCCGGGACCTCGTCTGTGCCTAGAGTGGACATGAAGATACTGCTCAAGACCCCAGCAATCTTGTTTCTTGCCACCTTTAATAGCCTGGGGTAAATCCCATCAAGCCCTGGGGACCTATCCATCTTAATTCTCATCAGGAGGCCCAGCACCTCCTCCTTGACCTCTAAACATCCTAACTTATTATACACTCAGCATTGATCTCCTGGTCCTCAATGTCCTTTCCCTTGGTAAATACTGAAGCAAAGTACTCATTAAGTACGTCACTCACATTCTCCGCATCCAAGCAAATGTTTCACCCTTTATCCTTGAATGCTTTCCTTCTCCCTAGTTAACTTCTTGTTCTTGATGCATGTATAGAATACCTTGGGATTCACCTTAATTCTACTTGCCAAGGACTTTTCATAGCCCCTCCTAGCTTTCCTAATTCCCTTCTTTAGTTCTTTTCTGGCTTCCTTATACTCCTCGTGTGCTCCATTTAATCATAACTTCTGAAGCTTTTCCATATAACCATATAACAATTACAGCATGGAAACAGGCCATCTCAGCCCTTCTAGTCTGTGCCGAATGCTTACTCTCACCTAGTCCCACTGACCTGCACTCAGCCCATAACCCTCCATTCCTTTCCTGTCCATATACCTATCCAATTTTGCTTTAAATGGCAATACCTAACCTGCCTCTACCACTTCTACTGGAAGCTCGTTCCACACAGCTACCACCCTCTGAGTAAAGAAATTCCCCCTCATGTTACCCTTAAACTTTTGCCCCCTGCTTACATACATGTGTAACCCCCGGGTCGCCTCAGGCTCGCTCAGCTCGTTCTCGTCTAGGGGGAGCAGCCTTCGGCCCCGCCAAACTGGGTAATCAGCTGGTGTGGATGCTGTGTGATGTCCCCGCCTCGCCCAAAAACAGACAGTACACCATATGCGATTAAATGAGTACAATTTATAAAGATTACTATAACTGATTAATAACCATACAGTATATATGAAGGAAAAGAAAATAAAGAAAAGGTGCCAAACTTATCAAATCCAAACCACTTCGTGCACAACCGTTGGAGCTCAATTACTGAAGTCTTCTGGCCACCATTTGATCCCCTCCGAACTCCTCGACTCACAGCTCAGGACCACCCGAAGTGGTCAACCAAGCACATCTATTCTCGTCTCCTCTCCTCGGGGTACCACTTGGCCTCGGACCCCCACTTGGGACCGTTCCTCACCCAGTTTACAGCATCGCGTCCTCTCTCTCTTACCCCCTCGCGCCGATCTCCCCAAAAGCCCGCCAACAATCGCTTACAGACTCAGAAGAAAGAACAACATTAATCCCAATTGGTTTACAAAGGAATACAATTCTCGTTATCAGTAACTTTTAACCCAAACAAGCTTACAGCACTCTCTCGCAACAAAGAAGCATTCCTACTTTTAACAAAACAAAGAAGCCATTTTGATTAACATATGCAGTAACAAAGAAAAAGTAGAAACCCCCTTTACACATACTAAGTACATACTAAGCCTTTTTCTTGTTGACAAATTAAATTCAACACTTCTCTGGATATCCAAGGTTCTCTTATCTTTCCATCCTGTAGGCTGTACAAATGATCTTCAAACACCCTCCATATATCTGATGTTTTACTTGCCAAAGTAAAGGTGTTCCCAGTTAACCCTTCTTAGACCTTACCTAATACCCTCATAATTTGCCCTACTCCAACTTAAAACTCTCCTGCAAGGACCATACCTATCCTTACCTACAGCTATCCTGAAAGTTAAGGAGCTGTGGTCAATGTTCCCTAACTGTTCACCCTCTGAAAGATCCGTCATCTGGCCAGACTCATTACCCAACACACTTCAGCCGCTCCTCTCATTGGACATCCACATATTGATTTAAGAAACCCTCCTGGACACACTAAAAAAAAATCTGCCCATCCAAACCCCTTGCACTAAGAAGGTCCCAATTTATATAACGGAAGTTGAAATCCCCGTGACAGCAACCCTATTATTTTTACACATTTCCTTAAACTAATTATACATCTGTTCCTCAATGCAATGTGGGGGTTGGTCTGTGGTTCAATCCCATCAGTGTGATTGCACCCTTTCTCATCTGAGTTCTACCTAAACGGACGGTTTCTGAATCCTCCTGAGAGCAGCTGCGATATTGTCCCTGATTAGCAACTTCACCCCACTCTTTTACCTCTTTCTCTATCTTTTCTAAAACTTTGAAAACCTGGTACATTAATCGCCCATTCTTGCCCCTCTCACAACCCAGTTTCAGTAATGGCCACAACATTGTAGTTCCATGTACCGATGCACACTTACCCATAATCATATCCATAATACTCATAACATTAAAATATACACACTAAAAACTATCTGATCCATCATACCTTTTATTTCAATTTTGCCTTTCAATACTTTCCCTGACACCTACCTTCTGGTCTGATCCTTCAATTTCTGACCTGGGGCTCCATTTCCCAGCCCCCTGCAAAACTCGTTTAAACTCTCCTGAATAGCATCAGCAACTATCCCAGCCAGCATACTGGTTCCCCTCCAGTTCAGGTGCAATCGTCCTCGAATACAGGTCACCCCTTCCCCAGAAGAGATTCCAATGATCCAAGAACTTGCGCCCTATCCCCTGCACCATTTCCGCAGCCACTCATTCATCTGTGCTATCATCCCAATCCTACCTGCACTAGCCCATGGCACTGAGGGTAATCTGGAGATTACCTACCTTGGAGGTCCTTCTCTTCAGCCTCTTTCCTAACTCTATATACTCACTGTGTAGGACCTCTTCCCCTTTTCTGCCCATGTCATTGGTGCCACAACCTCTGGCTGTTCACTCTCCGCCTCGAGGCTATCCTGCAGCCGCTCTGATACATCGTGGACCTGAGCACCCAGGAAGCAACACATTATCCTGATGTCTCTTTTGCCGGCAGAGAACCTCCTATCCGATTCCCTAACTATTAAGCCTCCTATAACTGCTTGACTTTACCATTCCCGGCTGTGAGCTGACCACAGCATGGGTGCTTTTGCCATTCCCCGATGGGTCCACCCCAATCGGTATCCGAAGATGCATACTGTTGCTGAAGGGAAAGGCCTCAGGGGAACCCTACACTGACTTCTTAATCCCCTCACCTCTCCTGGTGGTCACCCATCTACTGTCCAAAACCTGTACTCTGGGTATAGCCTCTTCGGAAGTCCTATCTATAATATCTTCAGCCTCCCGAATGAGTACATCCAACTCCAGCATCAACTCCTTGAACAGGTCAGTCAGGAGCTGAAGTTGGGTGCACTTCGTGCAGGGAAACTGTCAGGACTCCTGAATTCTCACACCTGACAGGAGGAGCACTCCATCTTAATTGTTCTCGGTACTCAAAAAAAAGCTTACCTCTTCTTATCTGTGCCTCTGCCTGTTCTCGCCAAAGCCTTCCCACTCTATCACTAGCACACCCCAACAATGGCCGCTCCACGTCCCCACCTTCCTTTCATTTGCTGGTGCGCTTAGGTTTCTGACATGGTCGCTTAGTGCGCCTGCACAGCCGAAAAGTCCGGCCTTGCCCAGATCTGCTCCTTTTTATGTTCTCTCTTTCCTGGCCTTCGGTAGGGCTCTGACGCTCACTGTGCCTGAGCCGCCAAGAAAATAGCAGGGGATTGAGAGATATGGATCATGTGCAGGCAGAAGAGATTAGTTTAACTCAGCATTGTATTTGGCACAGTCATTGTGGTCATTACACCACATATTGCGGTAGACAGCCAGACGTGAAGTGAGACAGTCAGAATCTTTCCTCCCAGAGGAGAACCATATAGTGCTTGAGGACATGAGTTTAAGGTGAGGGGCAGAAAGTTCAGGGGATATTTTGTTTAACACACAGAGGGTGGTGGGTACCTGCCAGTGGTAGTGACAGAGTCTGGTACATTTGGCACATCTAACAGGCACATGGATGTAAAAAAAGTGGATGGCATGGACTGTGTAGGACTGAAGAGTTAAATTGTGGCAACACACACAAAATGCTGGAGGAAGTCAGCAGGCCAGGCAGCATCTAGGAAAACAATACAATATGCAGTCTGAAAGAGTGAGTGTGTGTGTGTGTGTGTGTGTGTGTGTGTGTGTGTGTGTGTGTGTGTGTGTGTGTGTGTGTGTGTGTGTGTGTGTGTGTGTGTGTGTGTGTGTGTGTGTGTGTGTGTGTGTGTGTGTGTGTGTGTGTGTGTGTGTGTGTACACTGAATACATTGAATATCCTTGGAGCCTTGGCGCAGAAATAAATAACTTTATTTACTTTATGATTAAGCTCCATCCTGGCCAGGCCCAGTGGCAGACCCACGAGTGGGAAGGAGGGAAGGGGGTTCTCCTGACTGATCTTCCTCTCCTTTATCCACAATGTGGATTCTCAAGTACAGCTCAAACTTGAGAAGCAGCCCCTTCTGGTCCTATATGAACACGAGAGTCCAGTTACATGCCACTGCTCCGTACAAAACTCCATCCAGAGTCAGTCCGAAATCAAGTGCAGGGAGGAGTTCTGTGCAGTGAGACTTCCACTTGGAACCTAGGATGTGTCTGGACAGTGAAGAAGTCCTGCAGTCTCCCGAAACTAGATGCAGATGGGGTAACCACCTTGCCTCTGCTTCAAAATGAAAACTGACTCCATGCCAGGAGTAGCACTGACATCCAGACACAGGAAAGTCCATAGGATTGGGAATGCCCAGCTGTTGACAGAGAAACAGAACAGAAACAGAGTGAATTAGGAACAAAAGAGATTAAACTTTGTCAAACCTCTATTGTTGTGTAGTGGAGAGCATATTGTCTTTACTATGGTTTTATGGTCTTAGATGGACTGGCTGCATCACAACCTGGTATGGAAACACCAATGCCCTTGAATGGAAAATCCTCCAAAATAGTTTGTGATATGGGTGTTCCATCAGGGGTAAAGTCCTCCCTGCTATTGAGCACAGCTACACCAAATGCTGTTGCAGGAGGGCAGCATCCATCATCAGAGATCCCCACCACCCAGGGAATGCTCTCTTCCTGCTGCTGTCATCAGGAAGAAGGTACCAAGTCTCCAGACCCACACCACTTTGTTCAGGAAGTTATTACCCCTCAGCCATCAGGCTCTTGAACCAAAGCAGATAACTTCACTCACCTTCACTTGCCCCATCATTTAAATATCCCCACAACCTATCGACTCACTTTCAAGGACTCTACATTTCACTTCCATTGTAATCCATTCACCCCCACATTTCTATCACCCCCCCCAGATTCTGCCCCTCGTCCACACACTAGGGGGCAATTAACCCACCCACCCTGCATGTCGTTGGGATGTGGAGGGAACCAGAGCACCTGGGGGGGGGGTGTTGGGGAGGCAAATGTGGTCGAGAGAGGATGGGCAAAGTCGGCCAGCCCCTTACCTGAGGTCACTTTCACTTCCAATCTGGCGCAGAACTCCGCAGGACCCGCCCTTCTGAGGATGCAGCTGTAGTTCCCGGAGTCCGTGTCCAGTAGCCCTGAGATATGTAGGTCGGCGATGCCGCTCCGGTACCACTCCCGCGGCACGCGAACGCGTCCGCTGAATGACTTGTTCAGGATGTTTTGTTCTTCCATCCGATTAGTTCTCAGCACTGGCCTGTTTGGCTCAATCTGCCAGACCAGGGTGAAGTTCGAACGGTCAGTGGTGTTAAAGGCACAGGGCAAGGTGACGCTTTCACCTGACTTGACCGACAGCTCTTTTTTGATGATCTTGCAGTGAATATCTTCTGGGGACCAGGAGTTGTTAACCGAGTGAGTACAGGTCACGCCCGGTGGATACGGTCCTCCACACAAGTAATCCCTCTAACACCCCGCCCCCCCCCCCCCCCAAGCTTCTGCAGAAGCGCAGTACGGCCATCCCGAAGTGGAACCCCACAAACCTCTGGTTGCAACGCTTCAGCTGCCCGCCTCCGCCCATCCTCAACTGAATTCTGGCACAGAATAGAAGTGCCGAACGGCCTCCCCGCTTCCACTTTCTGCGATTCCATCGCTCCTTCTCGCTTTCCTTCTCTCTCCGTCGTCATTTTATGTTCTCTCCCCCCTTTGTCACCCTTTTCCTTTGTCTCCCTCTCTTTTCTGTTTCTCCCTCCCTTTCTCCCCGCACTTCCACCTCCCTTGCTTGTTCTCGATTTCCCCTCCTCCCTCTCTCTCCTCGCTTTCCAATTCTCTCCTGCGCTTTCTCTCTCTGTCTCCCCCCTCCATCCATCCTTCCGCCCTCTCTCCCCATCTCGCTCTTTCCCCACATCTCCCTCTATTTCTCTCCTCTTTGTCCTTTTGAATCTGCCTCACCCTCTCCCCCCCCCCCCCCATCTCTTAGGCTATATATACATGCCTAATAATTTTGCGCGCACACACACACACTCAGGCAGCACCCTGATAAACAGCTCTTGCTGCACTACCTGCCCCGGCACACAACACATAGAGCTTACCACAGTATGAGCAGCCAGAGATGAAGAAAAGGCTGAACGCGGCGACCACGTAGTGAGTAGCCATTCTTGCGTCCGAATCGGTCTGAAGACGCAGAAGGGACCGTGTTAGCCCACCCACCGAGTCAAGAAGCCCCCGAATTTCCACCCCCCTCTGTGAAGCAATGCACCAAAAAGAAATGAAGCGAGACTCGGCAAACTGCCAAAATGTAGTTGCCACGGAGACTCGTTGTTTTATGAATGCACCACGGAAAGCATCCTGTCTGGAAGCGTCTCAGCTTGAATCGGCTGCAAAGAGTCGGGGACGCGCTCAATACGTCACGGAAGTCAGCTCCCCCCTCCGCTGACTCTCGACACTCCTCGCTGCCCCGGGAAAGCAGCTGGGATAACGAAAGACCCCACCCAACCCGGGCATTCTGTCTTCCCTCCACCCCACCCACCCTGCTCATCGGGCAGAAGATCCGAAAGCACGCACGTACCACCAGTCTCAAGGACCGCTTCTACTCCCAACCCTAATGGTTCCCCAGTACGATAAGATTAATTCAACCTTGCAGCCTGTCTGTCTGTACTGTAACACTCTATCCTGCATTCTGTTTTTGTTTTCCCACTGGGGTAACGAATAGGTCTACATGGAGCTAATTTTACACAACAATAAAAACTATTCGTCAATTTACCAACCAGAGCACCGGAGTATGGCAGTACTTACAGAGCAGCGTGAAGCTTCAAAGACAACCGACCGGACGAAAACCGTGCGAGAGAAAGAGAAGCCGACAAAGGACCCGAACTTCGGGAAAACTTCAACGCAAGAGGAACACTTTAACTGCAAACCCGACCAAAATCAGACTCAGTGATTTGGAATGCTGTCAGCTACTTAACAGCTGTTTTTACGTAATCTCACATCTCCCATGTGATAGTACGTAAATAGCCGCCAGTTATTTACAGGATATTTTGGTGGGTATGAGAGGGGAATCCCGGCCTCCCTTTACATGTGCATCATCTCCAAACATACAGAAACATCGCATTTGTTAGATCGCCTTAGCCAATTTCCTGTCATATTTTCTTGGGGGAAATCGCGATTACTGTAACTTCAGACTTTCTAGACTAAAGATCGAAGTATTTGGCATTCTAGATGTCCGTCTCCCTTCGCAAACACTTGCTCCCTCCACCGATTACACCACCGATTTTCCGTACGAGCTTGGAATGTGGGAGGGGAGGAGCACCCGGGGAAACAAACCCGATCACTGAAAACACAAACACACACACACGCACACACACAGACACACACACACACACACACACACACACACTGACACACACGCACACACAGACACACACACGCACTCACACACACACACACACACACACACACACAGACACACACACTCACACACACGCACTCACACACACAGACACATACAAACACACAGAGTATACAAACATACGCACATACAGTATAGAAACACAAACACACACACAGTACACAAACATACACAAATACACACACATACAGTATACAAATATATACACACGTACAGTATAGAAACACACACACCGTATAGAGAGGTTCGACTGTGTTCCTGTCATGGTCCGGTCCGTGGACTCCGGACTCCGGGTCTTCCTGCTGTTCCTTGTTTCATTTGGGCTTAATCATAGGCAGCTGATTCTCGTCTTAGGCCCGGGAATATAAGTGGCTCTGGGGTTCGCGTGTAGGTGTGGATTTGTTTTGTTAGTATCCTGTCCTTGCCTCTGTGGGGTAAGCCAGGCTGTCTTTGTTGTTACCCTGTGGTTGGATCTGTCCCTCCCTGTCCTTGCCTCTGTGGGGTAAGCCAGGCTGTCTTTGTTGTAACCCTGTGGTTGGATCTGTCCCTCCCTGTCCTTGCCTCTGTGGGGTAAGTCAGGTAGTCTCTGCTGTTACCCTGTGGTTGGATCTGTCCCTCCCTGTCCTTGCCTCTGTGGGGTAAGCCAGGCTGTCTTTGTTGTTACCCTGTGGTTGGATCTGTCCCTCCCTGTCCTTGCCTCTGTGGGGTAAGCCAGGCTGTCTTTGTTGTTACCCTGTGGTTGGATCTGTCCCTCCCTGTCCTTGCCTCTGTTGGGTCCCTTCCCCTTCTGCCTGCTACCCATGCCCGAAGCCTCGCCTGCATCGCTGTCAAGTTCACCTGCTGGAGTGAGACCAAAGCCTTGTCATGCCAACAGAAGGAACTATCTATTGTTGAGCTTTTGTCTCTGTGTCCCTGTGTTTAGTGTCTGTGTAAAGCCCCAGCTCCTTAGGAGCCCGTTCCTAAGGAGGACTCCTGGCTCTGTGTTCTGTGTTCCTCTGCTCCAGTCCAAGGCTCCGAGGAGGCCTCTGCTCCAGTCCAAGGCTCCGAGGAGGCCTCTGCTCCAGTCCAAGGCTCCGAGGAGGCCTCTGCTCCAGTCCAAGGCTCCGAGGAGGCCTCTGCTCCAGTCCAAGGCTCCGAGGAGGCCTCTGCTCCAGTCCAAGGCTCCGAGGAGGCCCCAGCCCGTGTCCAAGGCTCCGAGGAGATTCCCAGCCCGTGTCCAAGGCTCCGAGGAGATTCCCAGCCCGTGTCCAAGGCTCCGAGGAGATTCCCAGCCCGTGTCCAAGGCTCCGAGGAGGCCCCAGCCCGTGTCCAAGGCTCCGAGGAGGCCCCAGCCCGTGTCCAAGGCTCCGAGGAGGCCCCAGCCCGTGTCCAAGGCTCCGAGGAGATTCCCAGCCCATGTCCAAGGCTCCGAGGAGATTCCCAGCCCGTGTCCAAGGCTCCGAGGAGATTCCCAGCCCGTGTCCAAGGCTCCGAGGAGGCCCCAGCCCGTGTCCAAGGCTCCGAGGAGATTCCCAGCCCGTGTCCAAGGCTCCGAGGAGGCCCCAGCCCGTGTCCAAGTCTCCGAGGAGGCCCCAGCCCGTGTCCAAGGCTCCGAGGAGGCCCCAGCCCGTGTCCAAGTCTCCGAGGAGGCCCCAGCCCGTGTCCAAGTCTCCGAGGAGGCCCCAGCCCGTGTCCAAGGCTCCGAGGAGGCCCCAGCCCGTGTCCAAGGCTCCGAGGAGACCCCAGTCCGTGTCCAAGTCGTAGCCTGGGCCCTGAGTCCTGGTCTCATCCAGGGCCTGTGTCCATGTTCAGCTACTCCTCTCCCCACTTCTACTTTGCTCTCCATCGACCTAGGCTCTGTGGTCCTGCTCTCCCTCGATCAAGACCAAGTCTGAGCTTCATGTCCTCGTCCAGCCCTGGAGTCCCGCGTCCTGCCCCCACGTCCAGTCCTGTTGCCTTGCCACATCCAGTCCTCGCCTGGATCCGGAGTCCGAGCCCGAGTCAAGACCCAGGTTCCGGGTCCCTGTCCAGTCTCTGGCTCAGAGTCTTTGTCCAGGTTCCTAGTTCCTAGTTCCTAGTTCCTCATCCAAGTCCCACTTTCCAACTCTAGTCCTAGCCCATGCCCTGTTTCCTAGTTTTGTCCAGGGCCTGTGTCATGTCCAGCATCATTTCTTCCCTACTTCCTTTGCTTTCTTGATACACCTCGTCCTCTCCCTAGTACTTCAGTGCCTGTGTCTCACATTTGGGACCGTTCCCAACACGCACCTTATGACAGTTCCAACCACAGAGTAATAGTGAGCCCTGGGCCCTGTCCCATTGACCAATGAATCGGCCAAGCAATCCCAATGATCGTCCAGTAAGGAATGCTGGATTTGTCCCAACACTGGTGCCACACACACTCTGGGGCATGGATAGCAGCATCAGTGGGGAAGGAGAGCAACTGTCCACATCCCAGACAACATCCTCCCACTGCAACCCTGGCCCACACTGGGGGACGGGACCCCGTACACGCTGGCCCACACTGGGGGACGGGACCCCATACACGCTAGCCCACACTGGAGGACGGGACCCCATACACACTCCCTCTCACTGGGGGACCGGACTGCACACACGCTGGCCCACACTGGGGGACGGGACCCCGTACACGCTGGCCCACACTGGGGGACGGGACCCCATACACGCTAGCCCACACTGGAGGACGGGACCCCATACACACTCCCTCTCACTGGGGGACCGGACTGCACACACGCTGGCCCACACTGGGGGACGGGACCCCGTACACGCTGGCCCACACTGGGGGACGGGACCCCATACACGCTAGCCCACACTGGGGGACGGGACCCCATACACACTCCCTCTCACTGGGGGACCGGACTGCACACACGCTGCCCCACACTGGGGGACGGGACCCCGTACACGCTGGCCCACACTGGGGGACGGGACCCCGTACACGCTGGCCCACACTGGGGGACGGGACCCCATACACACTCCCTCTCACTGGGGGACCGGACTGCACACACGCTGCCCCACACTGGGGGACGGGACCCCGTACACGCTGGCCCACACTGGGGGACGGGACCCCGTACACGCTAGCCCACACTGGGGGACGGGACCCCGTACACGCTGGCCCACACTGGGGGACGGGACCCCATACACACTGACCCTTCACTGGGGGACCGGACCACACACACGCTGGCCCACACTGGGGGACGGGACCCCATACACACTCCCTCTCACTGGGGGACCGGCCCGCACACTCCCTCTCACTGGGGGACCGGCCCGCACACACACTGCCCCACACTGGGGAACGGGACCCCATACACACTCCCTCTCACTGGGGGACCGGCCCACACACTCCCTCTCACTGGGGGACCGACCCGCACACTCCCTCTCACTGGGGGACCGACCCGCACACTCCCTCTCACTGGGGGACCGGCCCACACACTCCCTCTCACTGGGGGACCGGCCCGCACACTCCCTCTCACTGGGGGACCGACCCGCACACTCCCTCTCACTGGGGGACTGACCCGCACACATGCTGCCCCATACTGGGGGACGGGACCCCATACACACTCCCTCTCACTGGGGGACCGGCCCACACACTCCCTCTCACTGGGGGACCAGACCGCACACTCGCTGGCCCTCATTGGGGGATGGGACCCCATACACGCTCCCTCTCACTGGGGGACCGGACCGCACACACGCTGGCCCACACTGGGGGCCGGGACCCCATACACGCTGGCCCACACTGGGGGACGGGACCCCATACACACTCCCTCTCACTGGGGGACCGGCCCGCACACACGCTGGCCCACACTGGGGGATGGGACCCTATACACGCTGACCCCTCACTGGGGGACCGGCCCGCACACACGCTGGCCCACACTGGGGGATGGGACCCCATACACGCTGACCCCTCACTGGGGGACCGGACTGCACACACGCTGGCCCACACTGGGGGACGGGACCCCATACACACTCCCTGTCACCGGGGGACGGGACCGCACACACGCTGGCCCGCAATAGGGGATGGTCTCTCCCTCTCTCTCCCTCTGTGTCTCTCTCTCTCTCTCTCTCTCTCTCTCTCACACACACACACACACACACACACACACACACACACACACACACTCACACTCACACTCACACTCACACTCACACTCATACTCACACACAGAAACGGTCCCACACACATTGACGTTCACTGGGGGACTGTCCTACACACACACACACACGGGGTGGGGGAGCGGTTACACACACACCCGGGGGAGAGGAACGGTCACACACACGGTGGGGGGGAGTGGTTACACACACCGGGGGGAAGAAGAACCAGTTACACACGGGGGGGGGGGGGGGAGGAGAACCGGTTACACACACGGGAGGAGTGGTTACACACATGGGGGGAGGGGGAGAGAACCTGTTACACACACACACACACACACACACACACACACACGTGCCACAGGTCAGGGTGGTATGAGTAGCCGGTGCAGATCACAAGTCCTGGTTATGCAAGAAGTAAAACCAGGCAGCCAATCTCTGAAGAGTATTGATAATGTTCACCCATCTTGTAAGGACACTGCCCAGTAGAAGGAAACAGGAAACCACTCCTGTGGGAAAAAAATGTCATGAACAATCATGGTCCTGGCAAGACCATGGTCGCCCAGAACACACAATGAAAGAATGAACTTTAGAGGAAGAATTTCTAGGGCCCTGGATCAGATGAAGTTTACTGTAATGGGGAACAGTTATAGGAATATGATAGAGAAGCTGCTCACCGAGCCATCCACGTCAGATTGACGTCAGAACATGAGATATAAATTGCCCAATCATTTCATGTGGTACCATCAGCACCCGATGTCATTACTGATTGTAGTTTCATTCTCATCTGGTTTCACATTGTGCCTGGGCAGGAAGGGTTCTCGGTGGTTGTTCTGGTTCTGATTCTAATTAATGTTGTCTATTGAAACCAAATGACACTTACTCTCTTCTCCCTCCTCTCACCCCATCTCCGTCCTCCAAGAAGACCTCAAAACAATATACCAATCATATTGAATGGTTCAATATAACATCAGAGAATGTATACAGTATACAGCCTGAAATTCTTACTCTCCGCAGACATCTACAAAATAGAGGGGGAAAAACCCCACAAAGAATGAAGGACAGAAAAATGTTGGAATCCCAAAGCCCCCTCTCCCCCCTCCCACACACACGCAGCAGCAAAGCACCACCCCTCCCATTCCACCCTCCCCGACTTGTTCCAGCAGAAAACGCCCACACCCACCATGCAAGCGATCGCAATGGCCCCCAGAGACCAGGATCTAGAATCCATCTGAAACTACAGTTCATCCCGACACTTCCTCGGGCCCTCTCTCCCTGGTGACGGAAAGAGCCATATTGCCCCTGCCCCAGCAAGAGGGGAGGCCAACAGCTGGTTGTTCCGATGTCTGCAGCATCGCTTATTTCTTCCCCCCACTCGACAGCCCGAAGACTCTCATTCACGAGAGAAAGAGAAAGAGAAGGGGGAGGAAGAGAGGGAAGGGGAGAGGGAGAGGGGAGAGGGGGAGAAGGGAAGGGGGGAGGAGAGAGAGAGAGCGAGAGGCCTTTGACAGCCGTAGCACTGTCTTGATGTTTCGATCTCCCTCGACGCTTCAGTCAGTGACATTGGCGAGGGAACGGGTTGGCTTCAGGGCCATACCCTGAAGCTCGTCTGCCAAGCCGATCCTAAAGATATGGAATCGTTGGCCGCTTGGAGAGTTCCGAAGAACGAGAACTCATGGTCGTGAAGAACGCGTTTTGAGTGCAACTATATATATATATGTTTAAATTAGAGAGGGGGTTCACCACAATAGAGCAGGAGGCCCTTTGCTCCTTTCAGTGTCTGTGCTGAACGCATGTCCAATTAAACCCTAGCCTGTACTGTACATGGTCTATATCCCTCCATTCTCTGTATTTATGTGTCTGTCTGACACCCACCACTATATAAAAATGCTCCCCCCCCCACCCCGCACCCACCCTTAAATTGCTCTCTTCTCGCTGCTGCCATCAAGGAAAGCACAGGAGCCTCAGGTTCCACACCACCAGGTTCAGGAACAGTTATTTCCACTCAACCACCAGGCTCTTCAACCAAAGGGGATAACTTCACTCAACTTCACTTGCCCCATCACTGAAATGTTCCCACGACTGATGGACTCACTTTCAAGGACTTCAATTCACGTTCCAGATATTTATTGTTTATTTATTTATTAGCATTTCTCTCTTACTGCATTTACAGTTTGGTGCCTTTGGCAGACAGTCTGTCCATCTTCGTTGTGTGTGTTTTCCCATTGATTCTGCCGTGTTTCTTTACAGTTATTGTGAATGCCTGTAAGAAAATGAATCTCAGGGTAGTATACAGTGACATGTATGTACTTTGATAATAAACTTACATTGAACTTTTGACCTTTGAAATTCACCTCCTCAAGAATTGGCATTTCAACCCCGATTCTGACTGCCTGCCCTATCGATGCCTGTCAAGATTTTATGTTAATTTTAGATCGTTATCCGGGATGAAGCACTCGGTCATGTGGAGGGACTGGGTTTGTTTTACCAGGGGTCTGGGAAGACTACCAAATTATCAGGAGGATCGATAAGGTTGAAAGGTTATAATTATGAGGACGAAGACAAGTAGGAAACTTTTCCTCCAAGAGGAGCTGTTTAAGATGACCGGTGTGGCACAGCAATGACTTGTGGCAGCAATCACAATTATTAACTACTCAATTACACTTTTTCTTGGATATGATCACTGCGATTAATTGCTTGTAACTTCCCTTTCGGAGCTGAGCTGCTGAACTGCCTCAACCTGGCATTTTTGCAGTGTGAACTGAAGTCCCACAGGTGTAGGATGGTTGTGGTGTGGTGTGGGCCGAATCGGGGCACGGGAGCTAAGCACAAAGCAATGGTTGGCCACTGTTGGAGTGGACTTGGAGGCAATTCACTGCAGCAGAACTGAGGCAAGGCAGGAGCTGAGATGGCAGGGCCCAGGCCCTAGTGCGAGGGAAGATCCAAGGTTTGAGTACAAGTGCCAGGCCGAATTGGAAAGGCCGGGTATGACCGAATCAAGATGGTGGGGCCTGGGCACAAGAGTGTATCGAGGTGGCAGGGCCTGTATCCAAAACCGAGGAATGACCTGAGGTTTGGACGCTTTAAGCGCAGGGCCAGGTTGCGAACGTCAGGGTGACAGGGCTGGAGGTGAGGGACGGGTGGGTTCAGCTCGCTGCTCTACAAGGTTTACTTGTCTCTGCGCCGAACTGAGGCTGCGGCCTGCAAATAACCGGCTC
Organism: Hemitrygon akajei; assembly: GCF_048418815.1. Classification (NCBI taxonomy): domain Eukaryota; kingdom Metazoa; phylum Chordata; class Chondrichthyes; order Myliobatiformes; family Dasyatidae; genus Hemitrygon; species Hemitrygon akajei. Next base: position 95,369,715 of record NC_133129.1, on the reverse strand, counting down.
CTGAATCCGCTGCAATGATGTCTGGCTTTGCGGCTGTGGGCTCATTTCCGTGAGCGTCAGTTCTGAATGTTATTTGCTTTCTTTTATCGTTTGCATGATTTGTTTTTTCCCCCTGCATGTTGGGTGTTTGACTGTCTTTTTAAAATGGGTTTTATTCGGGTTCCTTGTTTTGCGGCTGACTGTGAGGAGACGAGTCTCAAGGCTGTGTAATGTATAGATAATGTATCAATAATGAATGTACTTTGAAGTTTGAAATTTGAAATTTGACTGGAGGGCATGGGTTTAGGCTATAAGACTTTGCAGGTAACAAACAGGTTCTGTGATTGCAGATATAGATTTCAGGCCATAAGACACAGGGAGTAGAATGAAGCCATTGTCTGCAAGTCAGAAAATACACGCAAATCACTCGATATTGTAACTGCAGCCCCAGTGCATAATGAATATCACTAAAACATGAATAAGAGAATAAAAAGATTGAAAAAGAAAAGAAAAAAAACTAATAAGAGAAAAAAAACACAAAATTTATAAGACCTTAAGACATAGGAGCAGAATTACACCATCATCTTCTCCACTCCTTCACCATTGCTTCTTTCTACTCATTACCTCTCCTCCGTCTTGTAGTTCAGTTGAAGGGTCAACTGTCCGTTTCCCCCCTCAGATGCACTGGCTCCAGGTGCCAGTATCTGAAGTCTCTTGTGTCACCCAAACACCTTCTGGTTCACCAGCAAACCACCCCACCGTCTGTGGCCCATTGTGACCTCCATCTTCACCCCTCATCCTCTACCCCCCTTTCCCCTCTTTTCCATAGACAATCCCATTTATCCCCTTTCTCATTTTATCCGATGACAGTGGTGTCATCTTCAAACCTGTAGATCAGGGGTTCTCGAACTTTTTTATGCAGTGCACTAAAGCACAGTAGTACACATAACACACTTACAACATGATAACATGGGAAAGTAAGAATTAAATCTACAAATTTATTATGCACAGATGAACAAAGTAAAGTGCATAAAGTAGGGTACAGTACAAATTATCCCACATGCATTGCTGCAGGAAGTTGAGAAGCCTAATGACATGAGGGAAGAAATTGTTTCCCATCCTGACCGTTCTTGTCTTGATGCATTGGAGTCTCCTGCCTGATGGTAGAAAGTCAAAGAGGATGCTGGACAGATGGGTAGGATCCTTACTAATAACTAAGGGCCCTGTGTAAGGAGTGCTCCTGATAAAAGTCCCTGATGGATGGTAGGGACAGAATAAACAGTCGACTTTCTAGCCAAGGACCCTCAGAGTGGAATGCATCATCGAGAAGTGTCTGCTAAGAGTCTTTCCCTGAGGAAATGGTATAACCATTAAGGTCTGTGTTATATGGAGGAGTGGGTGGTTCCGTATCAAACTGAGTTGATACTTTTGAAGGATTCTATTGAGGATCAGTCAGCCCGGGTGGTGTTTGTTAACAAGGGCCTCCAATTATGAAGGAGGCAAAAAGCCTGGTCATCAAAACATCATCTGGTTCTGCAGTAAACATTGGAAGAAGCTGCAACATTATCAGATCTATGTAATCACCGCTTTCGTGCTCTGAATCATGTGTGGGTTGACTCAGCGTCTGTGGTCAGAATCAATTTCCTCAAAATGCCTCATAATATGTGAAGCTGATACTTATGTAAAAATGTCAATCTTATTTTCATTTTCAAGGACAATGTAAGTCTAACCAGAGTATGAGCAAAGGAATCTGGGAATATTGACCCATAATTCCATCAAAGTGGCATCACAGGTAGATAGAGTCATAAAGAAGGCTTTCAATGGCGACGTGTTTGTGCTTTGATAATAAATTTACTTTGAACTTTTTGGCACAGTGGCCCGTCGGGATGCTATGTTGGAGTTGTATCGGACTTTGGTGAGGTCGAATTTGGAGTTCTATGCACAGATCCAGTCGCCTACCTACAGGAAGGTATCAATGAGATTGACAGAGTGCAGAGAAGACTAACAAGGATGTTGCCAGGACTTGCCAGGGGAAATACATACCTCAGCTTGTTAACACAAGAACTGGAAATTACAGGATTAGGTTGAAGGGTGAAATACTTAAGGGAACCTGAGCAGGAACTTCTTCACTCAGAGGGTGGCGAGAGTGCAGCAAACAGGAGTTGTGAATGCAGGCTCAATGGCAACATTTAGGGGGAGCTTGGTTAGGTACAGGGGTAAGAGTGTTATGGAGAGCTATTGTGTGCGCGCGCAGATAGATGTGACCGGACTGAAAAAGCAGGTCAGCATGAACTAGACGGGCCAAAGGGCCACTGAGCCGTAGTGCTGTATGACTGGCCATATTTCAAGACCATTCAAAGGGTGGGTGTGAGCTGCCTTCTTGGCCTGCCGCTGCCCTTCTGCTGAAGGGCCTTTCACGGTGCCGTCGGAGAGGGTGATCCACGATTTGGAGCCAGTGATGGTGAAGGAAGAATGAAATATTTCCCAATCGGAACGGTGTGGGACCGGCAGAGAGGTGAGGGTTTTGAGAGGGGCTGCTCAAGTAGCTTGGGGGACTAACCATGGGGCATCTTGTAGACAGTGCATACTGCAGCCACGGTGGTGGGGGGAGTGTTTACAGGGTGGATGGGGCCCCAGACAAGGGGGAAGGCTGGGCAGTATCGAGCCTCTCGAGATCTGCTGGAACCACACTGACCCAGGCAGGTGGAACGTGTCCTGTTGTACTCCTGACCGGTGTCTTGTAGATGGCGGGAAAGGTCTTGGGGTGTAAGGAGGTGAGACCCTCCCCACAGGATCCCCAACCTTGGTCCTGCTCCTGTAGGTCTGCTTGAGCTTCTGGCCAATGGTGTGACCTCCCAACCCCCCACAAGATGCTGATGGTAGGGATGATGGAACGTGTTGACACATTTCTTTAATATTTAAAGCAAGATTACTTATTTTATTTCCATCGTTTACAGTCTTAAAATAACAAAAAAAGGAAAAGGGCCCGAAGCAAAAGTTTGGGCACCCTGCATGGTCAGTAACACCCCCTTTGGCAAGTATCACAGCTTGTAAATGCTTTCTGTAGCCAGCTAAGGGTCTTTCAATTCTTGTTTGGGGGATTTTCACCCATTCTTCCTTGCTAAAGGCTTCTAGTTCTGTGAGATTCTTGGGCCGTCTTGCATACACTGCTCTTTTGAGGCTATCCACAGATTTTCGATGATGTTTAGGTCGGGGGACTGTGAGCGCCATGGCAAAACCTTCAGCTTGTGCCTCTTGAGGGAGTCCATTGTGGATTTTGAGGTGTGTATAGGATCATTATCCTGTTGTAGAAGCCATCCTCTTTAAATCTTCAGCTTTTTTACAGATGGTGTGATGTTTGCTTCCAGAATTTGCTGGCATTTAATTGAATTCATTCTTCCCTCTACCAGTGAAATGTTCTCCGTGCCACTGGCTGCAACACAAGCCCAATGCATGATCAATCCATCCCCGTGCTTAACATTTGTAGAGGTGTTCTTTTCATGATAGTCTGCACCCTTTTTCCTCCAAACATACCTTTGCTCATTGTGGCCGAAAAGTTCTATTTTAACTTAATCAGTCCACAGGACTTGTTTCCAAAATGCATTAGGCTTGTTTAGATGTTCCTTTGCAAACTTCTGACTCTGAATTTCGTGGTGAGGATGCAGGAAAGGTTTTCTTCTGATGACTCTTCCATGAAGGTCATATTTGTGCAGGTGTCGCTGCACAGTAGAACAGTGCACCACCACTCCAGAGTCTGCTAAATCTTCCTGAAGGCCTTTTGCAGTCAAACAGGGGTTTTGATTTGCCTTTCTAGCAATCCTACGAGCAGTTCTCTCAGAAAGTTTTCTTGGTCTTCCTGACCTCAACTTGACCTCCACCGTTCCTGTTAATTGTCATTTCTTAATTACATTACAAACTGAGGAAACGGCTACCTGAAAACGCTTTGCTATCTTCTGATAGCCTTCTCTTGCTTTGTGGGCATCATTTATTTTAATTTTCAGAATGCTAGGCATTTGCTTAGAGGAGCCCATGGCTGCTGATTGTCGGGACAAGGTTTGAGGAGTCAGGGCATTTATAAAGCTTTGAAATTTGCATCACCTGGCCTTTCCTAACGATGACTGTGAACAAGCCATAGCCCTAACAAGCTAATTAAGGTCTGAGACCTTGGTAAAAGTTATCTGAGAGCTCAAATCTCTTGGGATGCCCAAACTTTTGCATGGTGCTCCTTTTTTTCCACTCTAAAATTGTACAAAACAAAAATAATACACTAATCTTGCTTAAATGTTGAAAAGAATGTTTCATCTTTAACTTTATGACTTTTGGAGATCAGTTCATCTTCTACTCACTTAACTATTCACAGTAACAGAAATTTTGACCAGGGGTGCCCAAACTTTTGCATGCCACTGTATACAAAGCTAGGGGGCCTAGGACTTTTGCACAGTGCTGTACTTGTGAATGTGGAGCAGAGAGCGAGTTTATAAATCTGGCAGGAGCAAAGGATGTTGGGAATGGTGAGGGTGGGACGGGTGTGGGACAGGTGGCAGCGAAGGAGTGTCATGGATGGGGGTGGTGTGGGTGCATACACGCCCAGCCCTCAGACACCAGGCAAGGTCATTTGATTCCAAACAATTGGTTTATTGATCATTACAGAATGTCTCTCTGGTGCTTCCCTCTCCCTTCCCCTTTTCCCAGCCATGATTCCCCTCTCCCTGCCCACTTCCCACTCTCGGTCTACAATAGAAACCCAGATCAGAATCAGGTTTATCATCACTCACGTATGTCATGAAATATCTTTTTATTTTGTGCAACAATACAGTGCAATACATAGAATCACCAGAGTACGCTGCAAAATATATGAGCCTAAGACTTTTGCAGAGTAGGAGTATGCCCTGAGATTCATTTTCTGGCAGATATTGGGAACAAAGAAAGCAATAATATTTTTGAGAATTATTGCCAAAGACTGACCAGCAACCACGACGCAAAAGAAGGGAAATAATACGGAGAACATAGTTGTAAATTCCTTGAAAGTGAGTGTGGAGTTTGTGGAATCAATTCATTGTTGGGGTGAGTGAAGTTATCCACGCTGTTTCAGAAGCCTGATGGTTGTAGGGAAATAGCTGAGAGATATAGAGAGACAGATATAGAGAGAGGGAGATATAGAGAGATAGTGATACAGTATAGCGAGATATAGAGAGATACAGTATAGATAGAGATATAGAGATAAATAGAGAGAGAGAAAGAGAGAGACTGCCTCCTAGTGACAGTCCGTTTCTGTGTGTGTATGTGGGGGGGGGGGGCTTTCCCCAGAGACCATCTGTATGTGAGAGAGAGAGAGAGTCTGTCTCCTGGTGACAGTCGGTTTGTTAGTGTGTGTGTGAGAGAGAGAGAGAGAGTCTGTCTCCTGGTGACAGTCGGTTTGTTAGTGTGTGTGTGTGTGTGTGTGTGTGAGAGAGAGAGAGTCTGTCTCCTGGTGACAGTCGGTTTGTTAGTGTGTGTGTGTGAGAGAGAGAGAGTCTGTCTCCTGGTGACAGTCGGTTTGTTAGTGTGTGTGTGTGTGAGAGAGAGAGAGAGTCTGTCTCCTGGTGACAGTCGGTTTGTTAGTGTGTGTGTGTGTGTGTGTGAGAGAGAGAGAGTCTGTCTCCTGGTGACAGTCGGTTTGTTAATGTGTGTGTGTGTGTGTGTGAGAGAGAGAGAGTCTGTCTCCTGGTGACAGTCGGTTTGTTAATGTGTGTGTGTGAGAGAGAGAGAGAGAGAGTCTGTCTCCTGGTGACAGTCGGTTTGTTAGTGTGTGTGTGTGTGTGAGAGAGAGAGAGAGAGTCTGTCTCCTGGTGACAGTCGGTTTGTTAGTGTGTGTGTGTGTGTGTGTGTGAGAGAGAGAGAGAGTCTGTCTCCTGGTGACAGTCGGTTTGTTAGTGTGTGTGTGTGTGTGAGAGAGAGAGAGAGAGTCTGTCTCCTGGTGACAGTCGGTTTGTTAGTGTGTGTGTGTGTGTGTGTGTGTGTGTGTGTGAGAGAGAGAGAGAGAGTGTCTCCTGGTGACAGTCGGTTTGTTAGTGTGTGTGTGTGTGTGTGTGAGAGAGAGAGTCTGTCTCCTGGTGACAGTCGGTTTGTTAGTGTGTGTGTGTGTGTGTGAGAGAGAGAGAGTCTGTCTCCTGGTGACAGTCGGTTTGTTAGTGTGTGTGTGTGTGTGTGAGAGAGAGAGAGAGTCTGTCTCCTGGTGACAGTCGGTTTGTTAGTGTGTGTGTGTGTGTGTGTGTGTGTGAGAGAGAGAGTCTGTCTCCTGGTGACAGTCGGTTTGTTAGTGTGTGTGTGTGAGAGAGAGAGAGAGAGTCTGTCTCCTGGTGACAGTCGGTTTGTTAGTGTGTGTGTGAGAGAGAGAGAGAGTCTGTCTCCTGGTGACAGTCGGTTTGTTAGTGTGTGTGTGTGTGTGTGAGAGAGAGAGAGTCTGTCTCCTGGTGACAGTTGGTTTGTTAGTGTGTGTGTGTGTGTGAGAGAGAGAGAGAGAGTCTGTCTCCTGGTGACAGTCGGTTTGTTAGTGTGTGTGTGTGAGAGAGAGAGAGAGAGTCTGTCTCCTGGTGACAGTCGGTTTGTTAGTGTGTGTGTGTGTGTGTGAGAGAGAGAGAGAGAGAGAGTCTGTCTCCTGGTGACAGTCGGTTTGTTAGTGTGTGTGTGTGTGTGAGAGAGAGAGAGAGTCTGTCTCCTGGTGACAGTCGGTTTGTTAGTGTGTGTGTGTGTGTGTGAGAGAGAGAGAGTCTGTCTCCTGGTGACAGTCAGTTTGTTAGTGTGTGTGTGAGAGAGAGAGTCTGTCTCCTGGTGACAGTCGGTTTGTTAGTGTGTGTGTGTGAGAGAGAGAGAGAGTCTGTCTCCTGGTGACAGTCGGTTTGTTAGTGTGTGTGTGTGTATGTGAGAGAGAGAGAGTCTGTCTCCTGGTGACAGTCGGTTTGTTAGTGTGTGTGTGTGTGTGTGTGTGTGAGAGAGAGAGAGTCTGTCTCCTGGTGACAGTCGGTTTGTTAGTGTGTGTGTGTGTGTGTGTGTGAGAGAGAGAGAGAGACTGTACCTCAGTGAGTGTTATTCTGTGTGTGTGAGACCTGGTGAAGTTGAGTGTGTATGTGGGACCCGACCTCGAGTGAGGGTCAGTGTGTATGTGGGACCCGACCTCGAGTGAGGGTCAGTGTGTATGTGTGGGGCCATGCTGTCCTGGACATTGGTGCTCAAAGCCCAGAGTGGGACAGGAACTCCTGACCCTTTGGCTAACAGTGAACCTGCCACTGACCGACCAGCGTCTGTAAAAAGCAGAGCAGCAGAATTTCCTGGCAGATGAATTACTTCAGGATCTGATGTTGAGCAAAGGCCACACACTCAGAGTTAAAACAGCAGCCACACGTGTTGGTGTTGCTCTCCTTTCAGATAGAGTTCTGAGTCTGTATAACGCTGGTGTCTGCTTGAATTATTTAACAGTTTCACAGAGGCTGCTTCTCCCCTGAAGCTGGCTGCAGCTAGAGTCATACAGAGAATTACAGTCAGAGTCCAACAGGACAGAACAGTCCATTCAGCCCAACAAGTCCATGCTGACCAACTAACCCAGTCCATTTGTCAGCTTTAGGCCCATATCTCTCTAAACCTTCCTTATGCATGTACCCGTCTTCCAAATGTTGTTGTATCTGCCTCAACCTCTTCCCCTGGCAGCTTGTTTCATGTACTGACCACCTGCTGGGTGAAAAAGATGCTATCAAATCTACGGTATGTCCTCTCGTTCCTGATTCTCCATCCCTGGGGAAACGACTGCACGCGTTCACCCTGTCCATGCTCCCCGTGATTTTATACACCTCTATAAGAGGCCACCCCTCATTCTCCTACTCTCCAGTAAGTAACGCCCTAGTCTGCTGAACCTCTCTCCACAACTCAGAGCCTGGGTCTCAGCAGCATCCTCGTAAATCTCCTTTTCAGCTTTGCGGAATCTTTCCTACAGCAGGGAGACCACGAATGAGCAGAATATTCCAAACATGGCCTCACCTATTGATGCACTATCAATAACTCCGAAAGACTGGAAGTAAATACTGAAAGGCTTTTATTAGCAGTAAAATGGACCACGGCCATGCTGGATGACTGAGGGAGGAGCAGAGACACAATCGCCTTTATACAGGGGTCTGTGGGAGGAGCCTCAGGAGCAGTCAGCAGAGGGGCGTGTCCAGACAGGTATACATGGTTTCCCACACCTACACCTTGTACAACAGCTCTGGGTCTACACTCAGCACCCTTACATATCAAGTCATGGATTTCCAACGTGACCCTCTTCGGTCCACTTCATCCATGTCAACTGTGATTCTGTCTACATCAATTAAACTGCCAAGATTACATTCGTATTCCCCCACACCTTTCCTATCAAGCGCCTTTGAGAGACTGCAATTGTACAAAACTCTTAGGCACACATTTATAAAGCAAGGTTGCCTTAGGCTTTTGCACAATACTGTGGTAATTTTATGTTGCTGTTGTTCGTCCTTCAGAGTCGAAGACGACCACGACTTCTGTCAGGTGGAGGGTTTGTGACTGTGAGTCCGGAGGTGACTGGTGAGGCCAATCCGGGCCCTGAAAGCTCGCCCACATGTGGGACACATGAGGGTAGGTGCTGCAGTGGAAGTGGAGGTAGCTCGAGCCTTGCGCGCGGCGCGTTTCCTCTGAGCCTCTGCGGTGCGTCTGATTTCTGCTGCATACGCTCCTTTAGAGGTCCTGCTCCACCAGGTTGGGTGGTCCAGAGCAAGCGATTCCCAGCTACTGGGATTGATGTTGAGGTCTTTGAGGGACACTTTGAGGCAGTCTTTGAAATGTTTCTTCTGCCCTCCAACTGAGCGCTTGCCCTGGCTCAGCTCTCCATACAGCAGCTGTTTTGGTAGTCGACTGTCAGACATCCTGACAACATGTACTGCACTGATGATAAACCTGATACTGATATGGGTCTCTATTGTGTACTGAGAGTGGGAGGAGAATCAGGATTGGGAAGAGGGGGAGGAATGAGAAGCACCAGAGAGACATGCTGTCATGATCATTAAACCAGTTGGCTGGAGTCAAATGACCTTGTCTGGTGTGTCAGGGCTGGGTGTGTCTGCACCCATGCCTCACCCTCTCCCCCCACCCCAGCACGCCACCTGTCCGTCACCCCTCCTGCAGCACTCTACCGTCACCATTCCCAACATCCTTTGCTTCCACCAAACTCGCTCTCTGCTCCACGTTGACAAATACAGTACAGTGCAGAAGTCTCAGGCACCCTAGCTGTATATATGTGCACAGTACGCTATAGCTGCCTGCACCACCTCATCTTGTCAGCTTATTCCAGACTCTGTGTGAAGAACACCCCTCAGATCTCTTCTGAATTTCTCCCCTCTCACCTTGAATCTAGCTCCCATGTCTCTGTCAGACCTCGCTTGGAGTATTGTGAGCAGTTTTGGGTCCCTTTTCTGAGAAAGTATGTGCTGGCACTGGAGAGGATCCAGAGGAAGTTCATGAGAACGTAAACATGAGGAAATCTGCAGATGCTGGAAATTCAAGCAACACACACACACAATGCTGGTGGAACGATGCTGCCTGGCCTGCTGCGCTCCACCAGCGTTTTGTGTGTGTTGCTTGAAGTTCATGAGAATGACCCTGGGATGGAAAGGGTTAAAGTATGAGGAGCTTTTAGTGGCTCTGAGCCTGTACTGGCTGGACTTAGAAGAATTGGGGAGGGGATCTTTTTGAAACTTTCGAATGCTGAAAAGCCTAGATCAAATCAATGTGGGGAAGATGTTTCCAGTGGTGAGTGAATCTACAATCAGACAGTGCAGCCTCAGAAAAGAAGGACATCCCTCTAAAACAGAAATAAAGAGGGATTTCTTTAGCCAGAGGGTGATTAATCTGTGGAAATTTTTGCCACAGGGGGCTGTAGAGGGCAAGTCATTGGGAGTATGTTATTGATTAGTAATGACATCAATTTGATAAGAAGGCAGAAGAATGACATTGAGAGGGATAATAAATCACCCACAGTGCTGGAACAGACTCGATGGGCCAAATGGCCTAATTCTGCTCTTATGTCTCTGATTGTAAGTTTTAAAATCCTCTATAACAATCCTCACAAAATTGAAGGGACTCATGGCTTAAAAAAGGGCTGGGAACCCCTGTTTGTTAAGGTCACCCCTCAGCCTTCAATATTCCAGTGAGCCTATCCAATCTCTCCTTCGAATTATTTTAATTTCCTTAAGGAGGTAACAGAAATTAAACAACTGGAAATCTGTTCACTGTCCATCCTCTTAATGTGTTACTAGGAGACCTCTGATTCCCCCTGGCTGCCTCGAAGCCTCCCCCATCCTCTTCCTACCGGTGGTGTGGGAGACGGCTGTGTGGCCAGAGACCCGGGTTCTTTGGGCACACAGCTCGGAAAAAGTGACGCAAAGGACTCTTAACATCATAAATCAGCGAGTTGTTTGTTATGTCTCCCCTCTCCCTGTGAAATGGAGACACCTCTTTCTCCCTTATTAGGAAGGGAGAGAGCCTGTGGTATGTCGAATTCCGGTGTGAACGAGTAGTCTTTGGGGTACTGCAAGTCTGTGTCTTTATTGATGCTTTGCTGCACGCTTGAGTGCTCGGTGGGGGTTGCTGATGCTTTTTTTTGCTGGTGGGGGCGGTCGTTGCCTTGCTGCTGTTTGTGTGTGGGTGGGGGGAGCTGGGGGGGCTTTGGGGGATCTAACATTTAACTGTCGTTCATTCTTTTTGTGGACGGTTGCGAAGAAAAATAATTTCAGGATGTATATTGTATACATTTCTCTGACATTAAGTGTACCTTTGAAACATAGTGTAGTGGTTAGTGCAGCCCTATTATGCACCCACCATTCTGTGTAAAAACCCTGCCCCTAACATCCCCCCTTATACTTTCCTCCAATCACCTTAAAATGATGCCTCCCATCCCTCCTACCCACCTCTTTATACCGGCCATCTCCCCCTCCTTGGAAGCATTTCTCGTCAGAGTTCGGAGTTCAATCCCGGTGTCTTCTGTAAGGAGTCTGTGTGTCCTCCCCAAGGAATGCCGGGGGTTTCCTCCGGGTGCTCTGGTATCCTCCCACAGTCCAAAGGCGTACCGGTGAGTAGGTGAATCGGTCATTGTGAGTTGTCCTGCGACTAGGCTAGGGTTAAATCGGGGGTTGCTGGGCCCGAAGGGCCTGTTCAGCACTGGACCGCAATAAATCAAACTACTTAAATAAAAGAATATCTGCCATTTGGAAAGTTAGTACCGTGGCCTTGCTTCGAGTTTGATTCTGAACTCTGGTGTGGAGTTTGCACGCTCTCCTTGTGACTGTGTGGGCTCCCCCTCCACCCGGAGGGTGGAGCGGTTAATCGGCTGCAGTACATAAAGAATTGAAGGGGATCCCATTCCAGTATCCGTGTGCAACGGAAATCCACTTCCCAGTCTCCAAAATGGCTTGTTGTTACCCTCACTTCTTCAGCACAGCAGCAGAAATTGTTCAAATTTTAAGATGTCCCAACACGTTAAACTTAAAAACAATAGTCTTTGCTCACCCTATTCTCTCTTTTTGTTCTCTTGGCTTGTTCTTTCCTTTGTTCTTGTGACACTTAATAAAACAGTCTTATGCAACAAGTTTTACACCTCATTCTTGACTCTTGAAGAATCAAGAAGCAACAGGATCCAACAAAGTCATCACTTACGGTTACCACTCTCAAGGGGTGCAGACAATATCATAATGCATTTCACTGAGACACATGCACATAGCTAGAGGGTCTAAGTCTTGAGCACAGTACTGCATTTGGTAACATGGAGCGGTGAACGAGTTTTCTAAATCTGGTGAGAGCAAAGGAATGGCAAAATCTGCAGATGTAACACGTACAAAATGCTGGAGGAGCTCAGCAGGCCGGGCAGCATCTGCGGAAAAGAGTCAACAGTCGGTGTTTCGAGCAGAGAGCCTTAATCAGGAATGGCGAGAGCGCAGCGTCGTGGGACAGGTGGCAGAGAAGGAGTACCAGGGTGGGAGGGTGAATGCGGCTGCAGACGTACCCGGCCCTGAGACACCAGGCAAAATCATTTGATTCCATACAACTGGTCTATTGATCATTGCAGAATGTGTCTCTGGTGCTTTGTGCTCCCTCCCCCTTCCCTTCCCCCTTTTCCCAGCTATGTTTCTCCTCTCCCTGTCCCCTTCCCACTCTTAGTCCACAATAGAGACCCAGATGAGAATCAGGTTTATCATCACTCACATATGTCATTAAATTTGTTTTATTTTGTGGCAGCAGCACAGTACAATACATAAATTTTCTGCAGTACTGTGAGAAAGTCTTCAGCACATATACCCAGTACAGCTAGAGTGCCCATGACATTAGTACAGTACAGTTGAGTATGTTTTGATGTACACATGATAGACAAATTATTATCGATCTGAACAAGGGGATCAGTTGTGGGGCTGCTGGTGGGGGTGGGAGAGGAGGGTGACGGGTGACTGAGTGACTGGCATGGATGAAACAGGACAAATGGCCTCCTCTTGTACTGTTTAGCAAAACTCCGCCACCCAGCTAATGTGAATTGCCATTGATTCAGCATTCAAAAGGCTCCAGCATTCTTTATAAACCCACCAGGGCCACTCCTGTTCTGCTTTCAAGCTCATCAGCTTCCTTCCTGGAGGTTTCAATAGTCCAGACAATCTCCCTACAGTCTAGACTATCTTCACAACCCAGAACTTGCCCTCTTTGTACTACAACCATCAGGGAGGAGGTACAGGAGCCTGAAGATCCACACTCAAGGTATTAGGAACAGCTTTTTCCCCTCTGCCCGAGTCCTGATGAAGGGTCTCAACTCAAAACGTTGGCAGTTTCTTCCTCTCCATAGTTGCTGCCTGACCTGTTGAGTTCACCCAGCACTTTGTGTGTGTTAATCTTCTGCTCTGCAGTCAGATGCATGGACACACAGACACTTCCTCGTTAGTTTGCTCTTTTCGTACCACAGTTTTATTTTTAATATATTTCTTATTAACTTGTGGTAATATTTTATATACTACATTGTACTGCTGCCACAAAACAGCAGATTTCACATCTACACTCAGTGGCCACTTTATTAGTACACCTGCTCGCTAATGCAAATATCTAATCAGCCAATCGTGTGGTAGCAACTCAATGCGTAAAAGTATGCAGACATGGCCAAGAGGTTCAGCCGTTGTTCAGACCAAACATCAGAATGTGGAAGATTGTGGAATGATGGTTGGTGCTGGATGGGGGGGGGGGGGGGGGGTCGTTTGAGTATCTCAGAAACTGCTGAACTCCTGGCATTTTCATGCACAGCAGTGTCTAGAGTTTACAGGAATGGAGTGAGAAGCAAACAGATATCCAGATATAAGTGACAGTTCTGAGGCCAAAAGCACTATTTTAATGAGAGAGGTCAGACTGGTTCAAGCTGACAGGAAATCGACAGCAACTCACATTAATCAGTGGTGTGCTGGAGAGCATCTCTGAACGCGCAACACCTTGAACAAGTCTCACGGCACTTGTTGGTGACGATAAACTCGACTCTGATTCTGAATGGACCACAGCAGCAGAAGACCATGAACAGACACTCACTGGTCACTTTATTAGGTGCAGGAGGTGACCACTGGGTGCACATCAGTGACAGTAAACCTGATTCTGAATCCACCAAAGAGCAAAGGGTTAAAACTTAAACACAAACCATTTTGCAGAAGCGCAGAGCAACACACACAGAATGCTAGCGGAACTCAGGAGGTCGGGCAGCATCTTTGCTCATGAATGAACAGTCAACATTTTGGCCTGATGGCCTTCTTTGGAACTGTAAAGGAAGGGGGAAGACATCAGAATAGGTGGGAGGGAAGGAAAAGAGGGTGCTGTATTATAGAAATGTAGAGCTCTGAAGGTGTGTAATGATACCAGCAGCAAGAACGCATTAGACCGAGCCATTAAAGGTGCAGCGGCTGTTTGCTTAAGGCAGTGCTGTGAATCCTTGACCTAGTATAGTCACAAGATGCGGTGTAACAGGTCAGGAAACTGAGAGACGGGTTGAGGAAGTTTTCTTGAAAAAGGAAGTGGTTGGTGTTCATCTCTGTTTCCTTTTTGAAACCTCTGTGGTTGAGTTATAGGGCCTCAGAGCTCAGAAACAGGCCCTTTGGCCCATTGAGCCCGTGCTGACCATGGGCCACCCACTGTTACCAATCCAGAAGAGCATCAGAGCTAAACACAAAGTTGCTGGAGGAACTCAGCAGGTCAAGCAGCATCCATGGAGGGGAATGGACTGATGCTTCTGGCCCCAAGAAGAGAACTTCAGCATTTTGTATGTTGCTCTGGCCTTCCAGCATCTGAAGAATCTCTTGTGTGCTTAAGACTGTAAGACATAGGAACATAATTTGGCCATTTGGGACATCAGGTCTGCTCCATCATGGCTAACTTACTTTCTCTCTCAACCAGGCTCTCCTGCTTCCTCTCCCGTAACCCTGACTAATCCAGGACCAATCAACTGCCACTTTAAATACAGCTACTGACTAACCAGGGGAGCTGAGTTCTTCTGTTCCAGAAGGATATCCTGCTGCAAATACCTGACCTAAAACAATCCAGGCCATAGCCACCATAAGACCCCAAGATATAGGAGCGGAATTAAGCCATTCAGCCCATTGAGTCTGCACCTCCATTCATACACGTCCCTCTCAACCTCATTCTCCCTATAACCTTTGACACCCTGACTAATCAAGAACACTTCAAGTACACCCACTGACTTGGCTTCCGCAGTGGTCCGTGGCAATGAATTCCACAGATTCACCACCCTCTGGCTGAAGAAATTCCTGCTCATCTCTGCTCCACATTCCCATCAACTCTCCTCAAATTCCACCCCTCACCCATTCTAGGAGTTGGGGGAAAACTACATTGGCCAATTAACCCCCGACCCCGTTGGGATGTAGGAGGAAATCAGAACGGCTGAGGGGGGGGGACACCGAATCCATTCTGTCTCCCATCTTTCCCAATCACCCCGTCCTTATCCGAACGTCCCTGCAAACCAATGTTTCCTCAAGCCCGTCAGCGCTCCATAGACTGACAGTCACCGGTAAACCTATTCCCCTACAACAGAAAAGAAGGTCATTCAGCCCATCGAATCTGTACCGGCTCATATATCAACAGCATTCCCCATCTCTGTACTCCCCACGTACCCACCAACTGCTCCCCCCCGATTCCACCCCTCACCCATACGCAGGAGGACAGTTAACCCTCCGACCCCACACGTCATTGGGACGTATCTGGGACGCTGAGGCTTTGCAAGGCTTTGGTCAGGCTGCAGCTTTCAGCCCCTGATTTCAGACAGGAGATGCTAGCACCGGAGAGGATCCACAGAAGGTTTACGAGAATGATCCCAGGAATGAAAGGGTTAATGTACGAGGAGCGTTTAATGGCTCTGGGCCTGTACTCTCTGACGTTTAGAAGGATGGGGGGAGAGGGGGAATCTCATTGAAACCGACTGACTATTGAAAGGCCTTGATAGAGTGGACATGGAGAGGATGTTTCCTATAGTGGGGCGAGTTTCGGATGACAGGGAACAGCTTCAGAATACAAGGATGTCTGTCAGAACAGAGATGAGGAGGAATTTCTTTAGCCAGAGGGTGGTGAATCTGTGGAATTCATTGCCACAGGTAGTTGTAGAGGCCAAGTGATTGGGTATATTTAAAATGGAAGTTGATAGGTTCCTGATTAGTCTGAGTGTTAAAGTTTATAGGGAGAAGAAATGGAGTTGAGAGGGATAATAAATCAGCCATGATGGAATGGCGGGGTAGACTCGAAGGACTGAATGGCCTAATTCTGTTCCTATGTCTGTGGTCTATGGAAAGTGATTCGGGGAAATGTTAGGGATTGCTCTAATGGGCTATGAGGACGGGTAGATGCACTTCCCCCAGACATTCTCTCTTCTCCCCTCTTCCATCAGTCAGAAGATACAAAACCTTAAAGCAGTACCAGCAGCTTCCGTCCCCTGTTATCAGACCCTTGGCTGAGCGATAAGCTGGTCCCTTGGCCTCACAATGTGATCTCGCCCTTTAATGTACACTGCACGTTTAAAGTAGTTTATAATACATTGTTATTGTTTTACCTTGTTCTACCTCGATGCACTGTGTAATGATCTGATCTGTACAATCTGTACGAACAGCATGCAAGACAAGATTTTCACTGTGTCTCAGTACATATAACAATAATAATGGTCTGATGGTGATGCAAATTCCAAAACCCAGAGTGGTCTCCCTGTTTTAGCTCTCCTCTTTCCCAAGAGCCTCCACTCATTGGGAGTATTCCTGGGTGAACAACATTAAACTCACAGAATACAGCTCGACCACTCACTCTTAGAACAGAGAAAAGGAAGTGGGAACAGGGTAAACTTCTCACTGCACCATCCCATCACATACTCCCAGGATCAAACACAGAGTGAAGCTCCCTCTACACTGTCCCATCACACACTCCCGGGGTCAGACACAGAGTGAAACTCCCTCCACACCGTCCCATCACACACTCCCTCCACACCGTCCCATCACACACTGCCGGGGTCAGACACAGAGTGAAACTCCCTCCACACCGTCCCATCACACACTCCTAGGGTCAGACACAGAGTGAAGCTCCCTCTACACTGTCCCATCACACACTCCCAGGGTCGGACACAGAGTGAAGCTCCCTCTACACTGTCCCATCACACACTCCCAGGGTCAGACACTGAGTGAAACTCCCTCTACACTGTCCCATCACACACTCCCAGGGTCAAACACAGAGTGAATTCTCTCCACACTGTCCCATCACACACTCCCAGGGTCAGACACAGAGTGAAGCTCCCTCCACACCATCCCATCACACACTCCCGGGGTCAGACACAGAGTGAAGCTCCCTCTACACTGTCCCATCACACACTCCCAGGGTCAGACACAGAGTGAAACTCACTCTACACTGTCCCATCACACACTCCCGGGGTCAGACACAGAGTGAAGCTCCCTCTACACTGTCCCATCACACACTCCCGGGGTCAGACACAGAGTGAAACTCCCTCTACACTGTCCCATCACACATTCCCAGGGTCAAACACAGAGTGAATTCCCTCCACACTGTCCCATCACACACTCCAAGGGTCAGACACAGAGTGAAGCTCCCTCCACACCATCCCATCACACACTCCCGGGCTCAGACACAGAGTGAAGCTCCCTCTACACTGTCCCATCACACACTCCCAGGGTCAGACACAGAGTGTAGCTCCCTCTACACTGTCCGATCACACACTCCCGGGGTCAGACACAGAGTGAAACTCCCTCTACACTGTCCCATCACACACTCCCAGGGTCAAACACAGAGTGAATTCCCTCCACACTGTCGCATCACACACTCCCAGGGTCAGACACAGAGTGAAGCTCCCTCTACACTGTCCCATCACACACTCCCAGGGTCAGACACAGAGTGAAGCTCCCTCTACACTGTCCCATCGCACACTCCCAG